>NC_080085.1:110763099-111063099 GCF_949987535.1 Balaenoptera acutorostrata
GGTCATATGGGAAGTTTGCTTTAAAGTTTTTAAGTACCAAGTCATTTTCTCAAGTGGCTTTAAAATTTAACATTTTCACCAGCAGTGTATGAGAGTTGCTTCACATCCTTGCCAATACTGGGTACAGCTGGTCATTTTAATTTTTTCCTTTGTCATGGTATTTCATTGTGGTTTAATTTGCATTTCCCTCATGATTCCTAATATTGAACATCTTTTCATGTACTTATAGGTAATTGATATATGATCTTTTTCATATTTTGCCTATTTTCTTATTAATCAATTATAAGAGATTATATATACATATGAGAATATATATAAGTATATTTTGTATATGATAATTTACATAATACATACAGCTTATAAGAAAATATTTGTATTGTGTGTATATATATAAATTATAGTAAGATAATATATGTATTCTGGGTTCAAGTCCTTTGGTTGCAATTATTTTCTCAGGTTTTTACTTCCTTTTTTGACTTTTATTTTTACTTTAGAACTGAAAACTCTTGATTTTCATGAATTAGTTTTTCAACTTTTTTCTCTGTTATGCGTTGTGCTTTTTGTATTCTATCATAGAAACATTTGGCAATGTCAGACAATTTGATTGTCATGACTGAAAGGGTGCTATTAACATCTAGTGATTAAACACTAGAGGTAATTCTAAAAATCCTACAATGAACTGGATAGGCCCCCTGTTTAAATCACCTATTTGCCCCATCAAGGAGGGATTCCCACCCTAGTATTATAGGATTTAATGAATATATAATACACTGGATGGATGAGATTGATAGCAGGTTATTAGTCACATACAGCCCAGGGGAGGAAAACACCACATGCCTTGCAGGGCCACATGGGGATTGTACACATAAACAGAGTGAAATACTATGAGCTTTGGAAGACAGGTTTTATAGTATCAAGAGGATAGGGTGTCCCCTAGTTCCTGTGTAACGATGTGATTGGCTTGTTTGAATAATTCTGTGGTCAAGCAGGGAAGTGAAAACCACTGCTCTCAAATAAGCAGGAATTGTGCTTGATTCTTTTGATAAGGAGGGTTATTTGGCCAGTGGACCTCATCTGCCAGAGCAGAGTGGAGAGGAGAACCTGAGGTTAGACCATTCAAGGCCCTCCTGGTCTTACTGTATGTCAAGGCATTGCATAATATTGGGCCTTGATTATAGGCCTTACACTACACACACATTACAAAGAATTATCCCCTTCAAAATATCAGTAGTAGAACAAAGTTGCACAATAGGAGGTGCTCCATACTTATCCTCCCTCAGCAACAATAATTTGACAGCCATCCATGGACACAACTGCCTTTGTGAGAGCTTTGAGATCCAGGTAGGAGATTCTGAATCCCTAGTGAGGCCCAAGACTGAGGAAAGTTGTTTTGAGAAGACAGGTTCATGTCCAGGTGGCAGACCTGTCCACCATGGTCCTGGCTACAGACCTGGAAACAGCCCCAGTCCACTATGAACTCAGCTATAATCCTGTTTGGCCTTAGTTCTGCCACGAGCACAATCTGCTAAGGGACCTGGCAGGAGTCACACCCACCAGTGCCATGGGAAACAGACTTTGTGGTCTTGGTCCCAACTGTGGACCTTGAAGCAGACTGTGACTCAGCTCCAATCCCAGTTAGCCACCAGTTCTTCCCACCCTGGGACCAAGTGGGAGACATACCCATATGTGCCCCAAAGCAGGCTCTCCAACCTTCGTTCTGCTGCAGATACTAAAGTGGCCGTGTAACTCAGTTCCAGCTTCTCCCAGCCACAGGCCAGAAATACTCCTGTTCACTGAGAAGACATGCCCATCCATGACCATGAGGCAGGCCCTCTGGTCTTGGTCCAACTGCAGATTCTAAAATGACCATGTAGTTTGGTTCCAGCCCCTTGCAGTTGTAGTTGGAGAATGGTTCTGCCTGCCTAGGCACCTGGAGGGAGACACACCCATCTATGCCCCCAGAGGTAGGCCTGCTAACCTCGGTGTGATTGAGAATCTTTAAACAGCCCCGTAACCTGGCTCCACCTCTCACAGCCTCTAGGAAAACTGCCCACTCGGGGACCTGCCAGAAGACACATTCATCTGTGCCCCTGAAGTAGGCCTATAAATCTCAGTTTGACTACAGATCTTAAAGCAACCCTGTGACTCAGTTCCAACTCTCTCGGCCTTGATCTGGGAGCAGTCCTGACTGCCCAGGAACCCAAGAAGAGGCATGCCCATCCATTTCCCCAGAGGGTAGAGCTGCAGACCTTGCTCCTGGCTATGGACTCTGAAGCAGCCCTGTGACTGGGTTCTAGCCCCTGTCAGCTGTAGTGCTGGGCCAATCTTGTTCACCCAAGAACTCATCTAGTGAGTTACCATTGCAACAAAAAGAATAAAATACCTAGGAATAAACCTACCTAAGGAGACAAAAGACCTGTATGCAGAAAACTATAAGACACTGATGAAATAAAAAATGATATAAACAGATGGAGAGATATACCATGTTCTTGGATTAGAAGAATCAACATTGTGAAAATGACTATACTACCCAAAGCAATCTACAGATTCAGTTCAATCCCTATCAAACTACCAATGGCATTTTTCACAGAACTAGAACAAAACATTGCACTATTTGTATGGCAACACAGAAGACCCCGAATAGCCAAAGGAATCTTGAGAAAGAAAAACGGAGCTGGAGGAATCAGGCTCCTGGACTTCCTACTATACTACAAAGCTACAGTGATCAAGACAGTATGGTACTGGCACAAAAACAGAAACATAGATCAATGGAACAGGATAGAAAGCCCAGAGATAAACCCACGCACATATGGTCACCTTGTTTTTGATAAAGGAGGCAAGAATATACAATGGAGAAAAGACAGCCTCTTCAATAAGTGGTCCTGGGAAAACTGGACAACTACATGTAAAAGAACGAAATTAGAACACTCTGTAACACCATACACAAAAATAAACTCAAAATGGATTAAAGACCTAAATGTAAGGCCAGACACTATAAAACTCTTAGGGTGTTCTGCCTATGTTTTCTTTTATGACATAAATCACAGCAAGATCCTTTTTGACCCACCTCCTAGAGAAACGGAAATAAAAACAAAAATAAACAAATGGGGCCTAATGAAACTTAAAAGCTTTTGCACAGCCAAGGAAACCATAAACAAGATGAAAAGACAACCCTCAGAATGGGAGAATATATTTGCAAATGAAGCAACTGACAAAAGATTAATCTCCAAAATTTACAAGCAGCTTATGCAGCTCAATATCAAAAAGCAAACAACCGAATCCAAAAATGGGCAGAAGACCTAAATAGACATTTCTCCAAAGAAGATATACAGATGGCCAACAAACACATGAAAGAATATTTAACATCACTAATCATTAGAGAAATGCAAATCAAAACTGCAGTGAGGTAACACCTCACACTAGTCAGAATGGCCATCATCAAAAAATCTACAAACAATAAATGCTGGAGAGGGTGTAGAGAAAAGGGTACCCTTTTGCACTGTTGGTGGGAATGTAAATTGATACAGCCACTATGGAGGACAGTATGGAGGTTCCTTAAAAAACTAAAAAAAGAACTACCACATGACCCAGCAATCCCACTACTGGGCATATACCCTGAGAAAACCATAATTCAAAAAGAGTCATGTACCACAATGTTCACTGCCGCTCTATTTACAATAGCCAGGACATGGAAGCAATCTAAGTGTCCATCAACAGATGACTGGATAAAGAAGATGTGGCACCTATATACAATGGAATATTACTCAGCCATAAAAGAAATGAAATTGAGTTATTTGTAGTGAAGTGGATGGACCTAGAGTCTGTCATACAGAGTGAAGTAAGTCAGAAAGAGAAAAACAAATACCATATGCTAACACATATATATGGAATCTAAAAAAAAAAAAAATGGTTCTGATGAACCTAGGGGCAGGACAGGAATAAAGACGCAGACGTAGAGAATGGACTTGAGGACACAGGAAGGGTAAGGGTAAGCTGGGAGAAGTGAGAGAGCGGTACGGGCATATATACACTACCAAATGTAAAATAGATAGGTAGTTAGTAGCAGCCGCATAGCACAGGGAGATCAGCTGGGTGCTTTGTGACCACCTAGAGGGGTGGGATAGGGAGGGTGGAAGGGAGAAGCACGAGGGAGGAGATATGGGGATATACGTATATGTATAGTTGATTTACTTTGTTCTAAAGCAGAAACTAGCATACCTTTGAAAAGCAATTACACTCTAATAAAGATGTTTAAAATAAATAAATAAATAAAAAAGGTAAAATAATTGTCAGAGGTAATATAATATGAAAACATGATTTACTATTTAAAATTTATGTATACAAATTTTAAGGAAATGAAATTTAAAGATAAATGTATGGATAAAATATATCATGGAATGATTAGCCCAAAGAAAAATAAGATATTTACATTAGTATTAGAGAAAATGTTTTTTAAGGATAAAATGTTTTCTAGAGAGAAATAGAGATACTTTATTAAAATAAAATTTCAGTACAGTATGAGTATATAACAATTCTAAAGTCATATGCCCCTAACAACATACCATTGACATGAAAAATGAAAAAAATATATAATTTTAACAAAAAAAAAAATTATGTGATCAACTCAATCAAAAGCAACTAAACTTTTGATGAAATTTAACATCTAATTATGATAAAATGACTTTTTAGAAAACTGCTAATAGAAAGAACTTCCTTAATCTTTAAAAATTATGAACAGGGACTTACCTGGTGGCACAGAGGTTAAAATCCACCTGCCAATGCATGGGACATGGGTTCGAGCCCTGGTCCGGGAAGATCCCACATGCCGCGGAGCAACTAAGCCGGTGCCCCACTGCTACTGAGCGTGCGCTCTAGAGCCCGCAAGGCACAACTACTGAGCCCGTGTGCCACAACTACTGAAGCCTGCGCACCTAGAGCCCATGCCCCGCAACAAGAGAAGCCACCGCAATGAGATGCCCGTGCACCACAACAAAGAGTAGCCCCCACTCACTCCAACTAGAGAAACCCTGCATGTAGCAACGAAGTCCCAACACAGGCATAAATTAATTAATTAATTAATTTTTAAAAATTATGAACTAAAATTTACAAGAAACATAATACTTAATTGGAAATGTTGCGAATGTTCTCTTTAAGATAAAGAGTGAAATAAAGTTGTCAATCACCACTTCTACATTCTACATAATTTTGAAGTGGGGTTCATAGCCAGTGCCAAAATCAGGAAAAAACAATAAAATTATAGGGATTATAATGAAAGAAATGAAACTCTCATTATTCACAGAAAATATACTTTGAATACATTATCAAAATTAATCAATGCATTTAGCGAGGTAGCAGAATATTAAGACTATATAAAAATCAGATATATATCTGTATACCAACTGCAATAAATTAGAACATTAAATTTTAAACTATGCCACGTATAATAGACATTTCTTAGAGTATATGTAAAGAACAGCTTACAATAATATAAAAAATACCCAGGAATGAAGTTAATAAAAGATACAGGATAACTCAACACAGAAAGCTATACACTTAGCTAATTTTAGCTATAAAATTAGAAAAATTTTTGTAGGTCTAAATAAATGGAGCATATAGCAGATTCATTGACTTGAAACCTCAATTTTTAAAGATATTCTCCCCAAATTTCTCTATGCACTCATTAAAAGTGAAACAACGTTCTATTATGTCTTTTGTGCAAACTGACATACTTACTTCTTTTAAAAATGTTATGCTTATGTTAAGGATGAAAATTGGCCAAGTCACTCTTGAAGAAAAAGAACCAGGTAGAAGAATGTCATTTACTAGATGTCAAATAAATCACTGGTAAAATAACTTTTGGGCAAATATGTAACTATAAAGCAACAGTAATTAAGACAGCATGGTATTGTTTCAAGGATAGACAAATATAACAATGTAACAGAATTGAGAGTCCAGAAACAAACCCATAAAAACATGGACTTTTAGGGCTTCCCTGGTGGCGCAGTGGTTGAGAATCTGCCTGCTAATGCAGGAGACACGGGTTCGAGCCCTGGTCTGGGAAGATCCCACATGCCACGGAGCAGCTGGGCCCGTGAGCCACAGCTGCTGAGCCTGCGCGTCTGGAGCCTGTGCCCCGCAACGGGAGGGGCCGCGATAGTGAAAGGCCCGCGCACCGCGATGAAGAGCGGTCCCCGCACCGCGATGAAGAGTGGCCCCCACTTGCCGCAGCTAGAGAAAGCCCTCGCGCGAACCGAAGACCCAGCACAGACAAAAATAAATAAATAAATAAATAAATAAATAAATAAAAATCTGCCTGGATATTTGATACTATCTTTAAAAAAAAAAAAAAAAACATGGACTTTTATTTTATTACAAAGTTGGCATGGAAGATAATAGGAAAACAGAACATTTTTTCACAAATGGGGCTGATTCAACTGGATATTAATGTGAAGGAAAATGAACCCCTAACTCACACCATGCACACACACACACAATTCAAGTAGATTGCAGATTCCAGTGTGACTAATAACTAATGAATCTCATAATATAGGATATCTTCTTCAATATGTTAGACTTTATTCTGCGAAGAGAATCTGCTCACTCTCCTCCTCTCAGAGCCAAGAGAGCAGTTTTACCTTCTCTTTACGCATATCAGCTGCTTGCCTTCTGTTGTTCTATCACCTTCCTTCCACTACAGCTCCTCCTCTGAAGCTCACACTGTAGTCCAAGTACACCTTCAACTTCTCATCCTCCATATTGGTATCAGCCACCCCAGGTCACTCTCTCAAATTTGCTTCTAATAAAGTTTCCTTTTACACAGACTCCTGTCCAAGGTGACATAATTTTCACATTACATAACCCATGTGAGTATTTGGTACTATAATTCCTTAACTCTCTCTCCTCTGAAGACGTTTACTTCTACTTCAGTGTAGCCTCATTCTCTTGTGGCAACAATAGTAACTTGTCCTCATCTGCAATTCAAACTATGACTTTTCTCTCCCTTAAACCAACATCTCCTGTGGTCCTTCACTCCCACTCTACCCAGTCTACCATATTCTCACATTCTCCCTATTTTCTTAGTCTTTGAAATCATTCCTGCTTTCACACACCTCCCATCATTGGCTGGTTTCCTAACTTGGTCAAATGAGATGTCCATGTACCTTGCTCTTGATCCCAGGTGAGTGAACACTATGGATAGTTAGAAATCAGAGAAACTTTAGTGAACAAATCCACATCAACCTTCCCCAGCCAAGTCCTGACAATGCTGTTCAGTTATTTTATTTACCTTTAATTATCTCAACCCTCCCTGTCAATGTTTTGAATCTTGCTCATTCTTTTCAAACTCCAGCTAAATTTGTTCTCCTTGTTTCCACCTTCACTGAGAAAAAAGAAACCATCCAATCTGAGCTCTCAACTCTCTTCTTCGAAATGTCTCCATGTATTCTTTCAATCTTTCTTCCCCCTATTCTGCTTCAGAAGAACTGTGTCTTCTTTTCTATTGATATGGATCCCCTCATATCTCATCTCCTTGAATCTCTGAACCTGCATGTGTCTGTCTCTGCCTCTAGGCTTTACTAGACTATTCAGCCTAATAATTTTCAAATCTGTCCATCGAAATAAAATGATTATAAAACTTCTTTGGGACACCATCACTTTCAAACTATCTCTCTGTCTCTCTGTACACACACACACACACACACATACACATAAATTTATATATCTCTTTACTAGACACTCCCTTATTAACCTCATGGAGTAAAAACCAGCTAACTACCAAACTCATCAGCCAACTTTGCTTATTGCATTTTGATTATCTCTCAGCAGAATTTGATTACGACACCCTTTTCTTAATATCCTCCTCTCCCACACCTTTTATGAGATACATTTTGCTCCTAGCTCCCATTCTATTTGCCCATATCTTTTCTTTCTTCTTTTCTAAGTCCTCTGTCTTTTTTCACCCCTTAAGTATAGATATTGTACAATGTTTTAAAGTTTTTTCCTTCTCTTTCCATATTTCATTTTATTCTTCACACCCCTGGATTCCTCTTCTTATGTGCTTGTTACTTCCAAATCCATATCTCTAGTGCCAAAAATTGCTTCAGTACCATCTCTTCAATGAAACCATTATTAATGGTCATCAAAGTTAATAACTTCTATTTACTTGCACAGCACGTTGCATAATTCATTTTGAACCTAGTAATATTTTCTTGTATTGAGAGTAGCTATTTACACGTCTATGTCTCTCCTTTTCTCTAAAATATAAGTGCTTTGGAAGCAAGGACTGTGACTTTGCCATCTCTGTATGGTGATTTTGAGTATTGGATTTTTGTATTTTCCAATGTGAAACACTTTCTGAGACAAATTTCCTCTCTGTCAGTACGTCAAGCTTTAACCCTGTGCTATCATTAACATCATCTGTACACATTGACCTCAGAAGTAGGAGCCAATTTTTGCTCTGCTTCACAGAGATTCAGCCCTTTTCTAACTTCTGTGCCAAGGAAACTGTGCACAATGAGAGATTTCCTCTTTGCATTTTAGTACATCGATTCTAAGCATGACACTGTCCTGACCACTGACTTCCCTAAAGAATGTGTGGCGTGTGTGTGTGTTGTAAAATCATTCAATCAAGTCTCAAATGTCCTTCCAAATTGGTAGCTAGTAGAAGTATCAGCAGCATTTCCTATGAGAGGCAACAGAATAAGACTTCTGCTGGTTTGGGTAATCACTGCTTCATTTATTGCAACTTTGCCCAGGAGCTCAAGCAGTTATTTCGTCTATGTTTTATATTTTATGTTTTTATTTATTTAAAAACTCACCTCTATGTGTTGTAGTTATCTGCAATAAAGTGAAGATTGCAATTTTACTTGATATTTTCTCAACAATTCCAGTCAGTGAAATGAACTTTTATTTTTTGGTATACCATTTCTTTCCTTTCTACTTAAAGGATGTTCAAATGGAGTTAGAGAGGCAAATCTGAGTTAATTTTTCAATTCTACGATTTCAATGGCCTTTCCCTTATCTCATTTTATCTTCCCGTGATGGCCAGAATAGAATACATGATTTTCTTAGGTTTTATCAAAGAATAAGGGAATCCAATTAACATTCCTCAATATTAATATGCAGCTCTTCTTGATATCTTCCTTTGCATCCGTTGGCCTTTATAAAATAACTACCTCAGCATTACTAGTATAATAAAGTTCAAAATTAATCATCTGGAATCAGCAGTAGTCACTGTCTCCCATCGCCCCTCCGCCATGTCCTTTATTCAGCCCACACTAGTTTGCTCAACTAGCATGCAGTAAAAGATGGAAAACTGCACTTGCTGTAAGTATACCATTGAGTACCCCCTCACCTCCTGGAATGGTTAGCAGATTTTCTTGATTTATATGTGGTCTCACCACAAACTAAAAATTTTTTTAAATGTTACAATATAACTGAATTTTTAATCAGTTTTGTTTTAAATTTTAAAAGCTCAAATTATAATGTTGATTTTTATTTTAGAATTTAGTTTTAGAGTTATCCCATGGTTTCTTCATATTTGCTGGCCCAGAAAATGTGAGTCACAGCTTTCCATATAAAATTCAACAGAATATAAATTTAGTAGGTATTATCACCTACCCTCCATTACCAAACTTGTCTGTAATTGGAAAAAAACGAACAGGCAATTTGGAAGATGGCTGTTGCTGATTAGGAGAGAACTACGCAGAGTCCAGAACCTGTCACATCCACATTGACAGGGTTCTCCTAAGATAACTAAGTACTAAGGAAACCATCTTGGGTGAAACGGACTTTTAGGAATCAAATCACTTCATCATTAATGTAGTCATCTACACGTTATGTGTACGTATCATATTCTGCATTAAGATTTTCTACCCCTATAAGTTTTCCTGCTAAAAGGTATTTTTCCTCTTCACTGATTTTTCAGGGGAATTAATGAAGAGGCTAAAGCAAAAAACCCTACCATATAAGGAAACCCCCAGAGAGAACGACAAATTATTGAATTAAGCAGTGATTTAAACTGAATAAACATGTAAAGGTTTAGAAGTCTGTTTATCCACAGGTATAGCTATGATATTTAACCACTAAACATATATTACATCCTTGCTATAACAGAAATGTGATATAGAAGTTGAGAGGTTGGGTGATGAAACAGACCATCAGTTGTCAGGGAAAATGGTGCATCTTTGCCTCAACATGGACAGTGACCAAGTGATTTATTCAAATCAGTTAAGTGGTGTATATGGGTAATCATCTTGTACAAATGGAATGGATATTCAATATCTAGTTTCAGGGATATAAGCTCCACGAATAACCCAGATAACATCTGTTTAAAATGAACAATAACTTCTACAGCGTGGTCGTCTTTCTGAAACATCTTTCTTTAATTTTAATTTGAAACTATTTTATTTTATTTATTTTTTTATTGGAGTATAGTTGCTTTACAATGTTGTGTTAGTTTCTGCTGTATAGCAAAGTGAATCAGCTATACATATACATATATCCCCTCTTTTTTGGATTTCCTTCCCATTTAGGTCACCACAGAGCACTGAATAGAGTTTCCTGTGCTCTACAGTTGGTTCTCATTAGTTATCTATTTTATATACGGTATTGTATATATGTCAATCCCAATCTCCCAATCTGTCCCACACCTCCTTCCCCCCTTGGTATCCATAGGTTTGTTCTCTATGTCTGTGTCTCTATTTCTGCTTTGCAAATAAGTTCATCTATACCATTTTTCTAGATTCCACATATGTGTCTTAACGTACAATATTTGTTTTGCTCTTTCTGACTTCACTTTTCTGAAACATCTTTAATCCAGTAATTTACGTATAAATTTAAAGTATCATTATGGAATGTATCTACACAATTTTGAACCTTTTATAACTTCTGCTAATGCCATTTTTGAGAGATTAACACATTCATCATATGATTAGTGCCTGTTGTATAAATGGATATTTTGTATGGTTCTAAGATGCCTTTTTCAAATTTCAAGGAATGGTTTGGTCCTGTTTCAAGGCCCTAAACACATTTTGTCACATGCTTCTTGGCCCTATCAAATTTTACCACATCTCCCACACCTTTCATCTTCCTAGACTCATAAGTCCTAACACTGAGTATGTATGAGTGTCTCACCAATCTTTCCATCATTTTAGTTTCCCTTTACCAAACCTTTTGCAGCTGAGTTTCTCTGAACCCTGCTCTAGTGCCCCATAATAAAATGCCTGTCAAACGGAGATCCTTTTCCAAGTAGGTACTACCAAATACTCCATCAAGAAACAATTATTTCTTTATTATCTATTTATTTTAGTTCCTGCCAGGGTATGATAGTGATCAGCTATTCACTGCGTGTAATTATGAGTACTGACGTGGCTTCTGTAGGAAGTAGAAGGAGTAATTTAACCCATAGATATTTAATCTTTCTTAGGGGACTTATGAGAAAATTATACATAAGGATAAATATCAGCATTAATATTTAAAATCCAAGTGGCTTGGAATAAATTTGTCATGAGCAGGAAGTATAAAGCCCAAGCAATGTTTAAAACTTATGACATAAATTGATCAATCTTTGTAGATCTGAATTGGTTAAACTACCTACAGTTATGTATTTTAAGTTCATAGTACTTGAAGTTTTAAATTTCCACTTCATTTATAATTAAAGGCGAATGAAATGCAGACAGCATTTAGGAAACCAAATATAATTTTAAGAGAGAAAACAAGAGTTTAGTTTGAACTGTGGTCTTCTACCACTTACTTGGTTGTTAATTTGCTCCATGACCTTCAGTCAGTAACCTCACTGTGTCTCAAAGGATATAATAATCCTGACCTGCTTTACAGAGGCGTGCTGTACCTTAATTGATGTGTGTTAAGTGCCTGGAGGTACTTTAATGAAAGCCATTATTGAAATGCAATTATTAACATTTGGGATAATGAAGTTAGCTTAGATGGTTTAGCCAAGCCTGGTGTGAAGATGGTTTCTAAGTTCAAGAGCATAAAAATTCCCTGATGCAAAACTTTAAAAAAAATAAATAAAAGGCCTAAAAAAGCAAAAATAGAAAATGAAACCATAACTGGCCTATTTGCTGACTTTAGCAGCATCGGGGCCTGCAGTTTATTGCTTTGTCTCTGATCAAGTGCATTGCAATCAATGCGAATTACTACAGAGATGCTAGGAGATAATTTTGCAAAAATGTCAAAAATGCAAAATTTGGGAGAGCTGGATAGGCTAGAAATGACTGTATCGATTTTGTGAAGGTTGGTAAATTACTACAATACCACCTTACTTTAAGATAGATTGTGAATCTTGCATTTTAAGCAAGATCAACTCTAATTTTAAACTTCAGGAAAGGCTTAGTGTATTACATGCATTACTTTCATCCATGAGAAATTGAGAAGATCGTGTGCTTACCTGGTAGAAACTAGCTGTGAAGTTTCCAGTAGGGCTCATCCTTCTGCTCAACAGTCCCTGCCTGTTTATACATTTCCGTGGGCTTGTCTTTATACTCAGAGAGCAATCAGACCAGAATAGAAATAAGTTAAAACAAAAAACAAAAAAACTCCTCCTTATTCTCAAGAAATGACAGAAACTAACAAAAAAACAGCATTTTCAGAAAATGGTCTGAAAAATAGCCATTCAAACTTAGGTAATGTCATACTTCCATTAATCATTTTTTAATTAATGCTTTTTTAAAAAATGATGTCAATTGCATTTAAATAGCATAACTGTCTAGAACATAGGGTCACAGAAACTGAAAATTCAAGATTTAGAGGAAGTTTCTTCAAGTACATCTTAGTTTTCAGTCGCTAAAATTTCGGTGCTTCTAGAAGTATATAATGTAATCATTCTGTTAGGGTTCATTTTTGTGTTTATTTATATTTGCTAAAAATGTCATGCAAAAATATGTTAAAAACTGCAACACACACCCATAATATCATTTCCCACAATTAACGAATTTTATACTAATGAAAAGGTTTTTCATCTTTTATTTCATATTATATATGTATTTAACATGGAGAACATTATTTAAAACCCTTTGTTTTTTTCCTCAGTCCAATTCTTCCCCCAATTTCATTAGCACATAGCACTATTGTAAATATTTTTATAATTATAATTTGGTTTAATATTTTATTACATATGTATATTAGTAAGCAACATATACTATTGGGTTTTAATATTTGTATGTTTTAAATATATATTAATGGCATTGTACTGCTTGTATCATTGTGCAGTTTGCTTTTTCACTTAATATTATGTTCTTTGTATATATTCATTTTGATACATACAGACCTATTTCATTCATTTCAACATATATAGTAGTATGCCACTATATCCATATACCATAATATTCTTATATGTACTTCTACTTATGGGTGTTTAGATTGATTTTTTTTTTTTGCTATTATAAATAGTGTATGAATGTCTCTGTGTGCACATGTGCAAGAGTTTTTCTCGGGTATGTACCTAGGAGTTGAAACGATAATTTTATATATATATATATATATATATATATATATATATATATTTATTTATTTATTTATTTTAAAATTTGCCAGGTAATATACATTACTTTCTGAAGAGCTTATGTCAATGCAAACTGTCATCAGTAATACACTGGATTTAAAATATTTTTAAAAACTATTATCACTTGGCAAGAGGATGCAGAGAGGTATGCAATAGTGGAATATATTGATATATGCATATACATGTGTATGTGTATATATATACGCAGGTTTGCTAGGACTGCCATAAAATAACACAGACTGATTGACTTAAAACAACAGAAATTTATTTTCTCACAGTTCTGGAGGTTTGGTTTCTTCTGAGGCCTCTGTCCTTGGCTTGCAGATGGCCACCTTCTTGCTGCATTCTCACATAGCCTTTCTTCTGTGCTCATGCATTCCTGGTGTCTCTTCATTTGTCCAAGTTTTATCTTCTTATGAGGATACCAGATTGGATTTGGGTCTACCCATATGATCACATTTGACTTTACCTCTTTAAAGCCCTATCACCAAATATAGTCACATTCCGGGGTACTGGGGGTTAGAGATTCAACATATGAATTGTGAAGTAATACAGTTCAGCCCATAAAATCTGTGTATATCTATTTTTGAAGTCCCTTAATATATACAAATATATGATTTAGATAAATAATTTATTTAAATATTCATTTAGCAATCAGTATAAGACAGGAACTGCATTTTTTTTAGTGAAAGTAAATTCTCACTTTAAAATTTAGATCAGACAGGAAATATGAGGAGCTCTTTTCCTGAGAATGGAATGTGACTTCTTCCCCCATCTTGTAACTAACTCACCAATCTCAACACTGTTCAAAGAAGTCATGAACGTGTTCTATTTAAAAATGAGGGTGGGAGGGAGGGAGACGCAAGAGGGAAGAGTTATGGGGACATATGTATATGTATAACTGATTCACTTTGTTATAAAGCAGAAACTAACACACCATTGTAAAGCAATTATACTCCAATAAAGCCGTTTAAAAAAACATTTTTTTAATAAAATAAAATGATATGGAGATATGTAATTAAAAAAATATAATAAAAAAAAATGAAGGGCTCTTACCTAAATTTCAGAAAAAGGTTGCTCATGAACCAAACTAGCTTTATAAACCCAGTTGAATTTCACAGTTTTAAATCCTAGGGAACAAAAATGATTATGTATCTCAAATGAGATAGTGTATAGGAAATTTTTTTAAATGCCTATAAGATATAATGTATTAATATAACTTGGCAGTAAATTGAGGCACTTCACAAGCAAATGACACAAATCTAAAGGAAGCCTTTGCTTAGTACAAAACTTGGAGATATTTGTTCAAATAGTTAAATAAAAACTCAACAATAGGGACTTCTGTGGTGGTCCAGCGACTAAGACTCCATACTTCCAATGCAGGGGGCATGGGTTCGATCCCTGGTCAGGGAGCTAGACCCTGCATGCATGCTGCAACTAAAAGATCCCATGGGCTGCAACTAAGACCTGGAGCAGCCTAAATAAATTAATTAATTAAAAAAAAAAACTCGACAATACACCTTTTGCTCTTTTTCCTGGATATTCCACCTGAAATTCTTTTTTTTTTTTTTTACATCTTTATTGGAGTATAATTGCTCTAAAATGGTGTGTTAGTTTCTGCTTAATAACAAAGTGAATCAGCTATACATATACATATGTCCCCATACCTCTTGCCTCTTGCATCTCCCTCCCTCCCACCCTCCCGATCCCACCCCTCTAGGTGGTCACAAAGCACTGAGCTGATCTCCCTGTGCTATGCGGCTGCTTCCCACTAGCTATCTATTTTACGTTTGGTAGTGTATATATGTCCATGCCACTCTCTCACTTTGTCCCAGCTTACCCTTCCCCCTCCCCGTATCCTCAAGTCCATTCTCTGGTAGGTCTGCATCTTTATTCCCGTCTTGCCCCTAGGTTCTTCATGACCATTTTTTTAAATTCCATATATATATGTGTTAGCATACGATATTTGTTTTTCTCTTTCTGACTTACTTCACTCTGTATGACAGTCTCTAGGTCCATCCACCTCACTACAGATAACTCAGTTTCATTCCTTTTTATGGCTGAGTAATATTCCATTGTATATATGTTCCACATCTTCTTTATCCATTCATCTGCTGATGGACACTTCGGTTGCTTCCATGTCCTGGCTATGGTAAATAGAGCTGCAATGAACATTTTGATACTTCAGTCTTTTTGAATTATGGTTTTCTCAGGGTATATGCCCAGTAGTGGGATTGTTGGGTCGTATGGTAGTTCTATTTTTAGTTTTTTAAGGAACGTCCATACTGTTCTCCATAGTGGCTGTATCAAGTTACATTCCCACCAACAGAGCAAAAGGGTTCCCTTTTCTCCACACCCTCTCCAGCATTTATTGTTTGTAGTTTTCATGATGGCCATTCTGACTGGTGTGAGATGATATCTCATTGTACTTTTGATTTGCATTTCTCTAATGATGAATGATGTTGAGCATTCTTTCATGTGTTTGTTGGGAATCTGTATATCTTCTTTGGAGAAGTGTCTGTTTAGGTCTTCTGCCCATTTTTGGATTGGGTTTTTGTTTTTTTGATATTGAGCTGCATGAGTTGCTTGTATGTTTTGGAGATTAATCCTTTGTCAGTTGCTTCATTGGCAAATATTTTCTCCCATTCTGAGGGTTGACTTTTCATCTTATTTATGGTTTCCTTTGCTGTGCAAAAGCTTTTAAGTTTCATTAAGTCCCATTTGTTTATTTTTGTATTTATTTCCATTTCTCTAGGAGCTGGGTCAAAAAGGATCTTGCTGTGATTTATGTCAGAGTGTTCTGCCTATGTTTTCCTCTAAGAGTTTGATAGTGTCTGGCCTTACATTTCGGTCTTTAATCCATTTTGAGTTTATTTTTGTGTATGGTGTTAGGGAGTGTTCTAATTTCATTCTTTTACATGTAGCTGCCCAGTTTTCCCAGCACCACTTATTAAAGAGGCTGTCTTTTCTCCACTGTATATTCTTGCCTCCTATATCAAAGATAAAGTGACCATATGTGTGTGGGTTTATCTCTGGGCTTTCTGTCCTGTTCCATTGATCTCTATTTCTGTTTCTGTGCCAGTACCATACTGTCTTGATTACTGTAGCTTTGTAGTATAGTCTGAAGTCAGGGAGCCTGATTCCTCCAGCTCCGTTTTTCATTCTCAAGATTGCTTTGGCTATTCAGGGTCTTTTGTGTTTCCATACAAATTGTGAAATTTTTTGTTCTAGTTCTGTGAAAAATGCCAGTGGTAGTTTGATAGGGATTGCACTGAATCTGTAGATTGCTTTGGGTAGTAGAGTCATTTTCACAAATTTGATTCTTCCAATCCAAGAACATGGTATATCTCTCCATCTATTTGTATCATCTTTAATTTCTTTCATCAGTGTCCTATAATTTTCTGCATACAGGTCTTTTGTCTCCTTAGATAGGTTTATTCCTAGATATTTTATTCTTTTCATTGCAGTGGTAAATGGGAGTGTTTTCTTAATTTCACTTTCAGATTTTTCATCATGAGTGTATAGGAATGCAAGAGATTTCTGTGCATTAATTTTGTACCCTGCTACTTTACCAAATCCATCGATTAGCTCTAGTAGTTTTCTGGTAGCATCTTTAGTATTCTCTATGTATAGTATCATGTCATCTGCAAACAGTGACAGCTTTACTTCTTCTTTTCTAATTTTCTGATTTGGATTCCTTTTATTTTTCTTCCCTGATTGCTGTGGCTAAAACTTCCAAAACTATGTTGAATAATAGTGGTGAGAGTGGGCAACCTTGTCTTGTTTCTGATCTTAGTGGAATTGGTTTCAGTTTTTCACCATTGAGGACGATATTGGTGTGGGTTTGTCGTATATGGCCTTTATTATGTTGAGGAAAGTTTCCTCTATGCCTGCTTTCTGGAAGGTTTTTTTATCATAAATGGGTGTTGAATTTTGTCAAAAGCTTTCTCTGCATCTATTGATATGATCATATGGTTTTTCTCCTTCAGTTTGTTAATATGGTGTATCACGTTGATTGATTTGCATATATTGAAGAATCCTTGCATTTCTGGGATAAACCCCACTTGATCATAGTGTATGATCCTTTTAATGTGCTGTTGGATTGTTTGTTAGTACTTTGTTGAGGATTTTTGCATCTATGTTCTTCAGTGATATTGGCCTGTACTTTTCTTTCTTTGTGACATCTTTGTCTGGTTGTGGTATCAGGGTGATGGTGGCCTCGTATAATGAGTTTGGTAGTGTTCCTCCTCTGCTATATTTTGGAAGAGTTTGAGGAGGATGGGTGTTAGCTCTTCTCTAAATGTTTGATGGAATTCGCCTGTAAAGCCATCTGGTCCTGAGCTTTTGTTTGTTGGAAGATTTTTAATCACAGTTTCAATTTCAGTGCTTGTGATTGGTCTGTTCATATTTTCTGTTTCTTCCTGGTTCAGTCTCCGAAGGTTGTGCATTTCTAAGAATTTATCCATTTCTTCCAGGTTGTGCATTTTATTGGCATATAGCTGCTTGTAGTAATCTCTCATGGTCCTTTGTATTTCTGCAGTGTCAGTTGTTATTTCTCCTTTTTCATTTCTAATTCTATTGATTTGAGTCTTCTCCCTTTTTTTCTTGATAAGTCTGGCTAATGGTTTATCCATTTTGTTTATCTTCTCAAAGAAGCAGCTTTTAGTTTTCTTGATCTTTGCTATTGTTTCCTTCATTTCTTTTTCATTTATTTCTGATTGATCTTTATGATTTCTTTCCTTCTGCTAATTTTGGGGGTGTTTTGTTCTTCTTTCTCTAATTGCTTTAGGTGTAAGGTTAGGTTGTTTATTTGAGATATTTCTTGTTTCTTAAGGTAGGATTGTATTGCTGTAAACTTCCCTCTTAGAACTGCTTTTACTGCATCCCATAGGTTTTGGGTCGTCGTGTTTTCATTGTCATTTGTTTCTAGGTATTTTTTGATTTCCTCTTTGATTTCTTAGGTGGTCTCTTGATTATTAAGTAGTGTGTTGTTTAGCCTCCATGTGTTTGTATTTCTTACAGATTTTTTCCTGTAATTGGTACGTAGTCTCATAGCGTTGTGGTCAGAAAAGATACTTGATACGATTTCAGTTTTCTTAAATTTACCAAGGCTTGATTTGTGACCCAAGATATGATCTATCCTGGAGAATGTTCCATGAGTACTTGAAAAGATGTGTATTCTGTTGTTTTTGGATGTAATGTCTTATAAATATCAATTAAGTCCATCTTGTTTAATGTATTATTTAAAGCTTGTGTTTCCTTATTTATTTTCATTTTTCATGATCTGTCCATTGGTCAAAGTGGGGTGTTGAAGTCCCCTACTATGATTGTGTTACCGTCGATTTCCCCGTTTATGGCTGTTAGTATTTGCCTTATGTATTGAGGTGCTCCTATGTTGGGTGCATAAATATTTAAAATTGTTATATCTTCTTCTTGGATTGATCCCTTGATTATTATGTACTGTCCTTCTTTGTCTCTTGTAATAGTCTTTGTTTTAAAGTCTATTTTGTCTGATATGAGAATTGGTACTCCAGCTTTCTTTTGATTTCCATTTGCATGGAGTATATTTTTCCATCCCCTCACTTTCAGTCTGTATGTGTCCCTAGGTCTGAAGTGGGACTTTTGTAGACAGCGTATATACGCGTCTTATTTTTATATCCATTCAGCCACTCTGTCTTTTGGTTAGAGCATTTAATCCATTTACATTTAAGGTAATTATCGATATGTATGTTCCTATTACCATTTTCTTATTTGTTTTGGGTTTGTTATTGTAGGTCTTTTCGTTCTCTTGTGTTTCCTGTCTAGAGAAGTTCCTTTAGCAATTGTTGTAAAGTTGGTTTGGTGGTGCTGAGTTCTCTTAGCTTTTGCTTGTCTGTAAAGGTTTTAATTTCTCCATCAAATCTGAACGAGATCCTTGCTGGGTAGAGTAAGCCTGGTTGCAGGTTTTTCCCTTTCATCACTTTAAATATGTCCTGCCACTCCCTTCTGGCTTGCAGAGTTTCTGCTGATAGATCAGCTGTTAACCTTATGGGGATTCCCTGTATGTTATTTGTTGTTTTTCCCTTGCTACTTTTAATATTTTTCGTGTGTATTTAATTTTTGATAGTTTGATTAATATGTGTCTTGGTGTGTTTCTCCTTGGATTTATCCTGTATGGGACTGTCTGTGCTTCCCTGGACTTGATTGACTATTTCCTTTCCCATATTAGGGAAGTTTTCAACTTTAATCTCTTCCAATATTTTCTCAGTCCATTTCTTTTTCTCTTCTTCTTCTGGGACCCCTATAATTTGAATATTGGTGTGTTTAACGTTGTTCTAGAGGTCTCTGAGACTGTCCTCAGTTCTTTTCATTCTTTTTTCTTTATTCTGCTCTGCAGTAGTTATTTCCACTGTTTTATCTTCCAGGTCACTTATCCGTTCTTCTGCCTCAGTTATTCTGCTATTGATCCCTTCTAGAGAATTTTAAATTTCATTTATTGTGTTGTTCATCACTGTTTGTTTGCTTTTTAGTTCTTCCAGGTCCTTGTTAAGCGTTTCTTGTATTTTCTCCATTCTATTTCCAAGATTTTGGATCATCTTGACTATCATTATTCTGAATTCCTTTTCAGGTAGACTGCCTATTTCCTCTTCATTTGTTAGGTCTGGTGGGGTTTTGCCTTGCTCCTTCATCTGCTGTGTGTTTCTCTGTCTTCTCATTTTGCTTGACTTACTGTGTTTGGGGTCTCCTTTTCACAGGCTGCAGGTTCATAGTTACCTTTGTTTTTGGTGTCTGTCCCCAGTGGCTAATGTTGGCTCAGTGGGTTGTGTAGGCTTCCTGGTGGAGGGGACTAGTGCCTGTGTTCTGGTGGATGAGGCTGGATCTTGTCTTTCTGGTGGGCAGGTCCACGTCTGGTGGTGTGTTTTGGGGTATCTGTGGCCTTATAATGATTTTAGGCAGCCTCTTTGCTAATGGATGGGGTTGTGTTCCTGTCTTGCTAGTTGTTTGGCCTAGGGTGTCCAGCACTGTAGCTTGCTGGTCGTTGAGTGGAGGTGGGTCTTGGCTTTGAGATGGCAATCTCTGGGAGATTTTCGCCGTTTGATATTACGTGGAGCTGGGAGGTCTCTTGTGGACCAATGTCCTGAACTTGGCTCTCCCACTTCAGTGACAGAGCTGTGACACCTGGCTGGAACACCAAGAGCCTGTCTTCCACACGGCTCAGAATAAAAGGGAAGAAAAAAAAAAAAGAAAGAAAGAAGAAGATAAAATAATATAAAATAAAATAAAATAAGTAAAATAAAAAATAATTATTAAGAAAAAAGAATTTTTAAGTAATTAAAAAAAAAAAAAACCAAAACGGACAGACAGCACCCTAGGACAAATGGTAAAAGCAAAGCTATACAGACAAAATCAAACACAGAAGCATACACATACACACTCACAAAAAGAGAAAAAGGGAAAATATATATATATATATCGTTGCTCCCAAAGTCCACCTCCTCAATTTGGGGTGATTCGTTGTCTATTCAGGTATTCCACAGATGCAGGCACATCAAGTTGATTGTGGAGATTTAATCCGCTGCTTCTGAGGCTGCTGGGAGAGATTTCCCTTTCTCTTCTTTGTTTGCACAGCTCCCGGGGTTCAGCTTTGGATTTGGCTCCGCCTCTGTGTGTAGGTCATCTGAGGGCGTCTGTTCCCCGCCCAGACAGGACGGGGTTAAAGGAGCAGCTGCTTCAGGGGCTCTGGCTCACTCAGGCCGGGGGGAGGGAGGGGTACGGATGTGGGGCAAGCCTGCGGCGGCAGAGGCCAGCGTGACGTTGCAGCAGCCTGAGGTGCGCCGTGCGTTCTCCCGGGGAAGTTGTCCCTGGATCACAGGACCCTGGCAGTGGCGGGCTGCACAGGCTCCGGGAGGGGCCATGTGGATAGTGACCTGTGCTCGCACACAGGCTTCTTGGTGGTGGCAGCAGCAGCCTTAGCGTCTCATGCCCGTCTCTGGGGCCCGCGCTAATAGCCGCGGCTTCCGCCCGTCTCTTGAGCTCCTTTAAGCGGCGCTCTGAATCCCCTCTCCTCGCGCACCAGGAAACAAAGAGGCAAGAAAAAGTCTCTTGCCTCTTCAGCAGGTCCAGACCTTTTCCCGGACTCCCTCCCAGCTAGCCGTGGTGAACTAGCCCCCTTCAGGCTGTGTTCACGCCGCCAACCCCACTCCTCTCCCTGGGATCCGACCTCCGAAGCCCAAGCCTCAGCTCCCAGCCCCCGCCCACCCTGGCGGGTGAGCAGACAAGCCTCTCAGGCTGGTGAGTGCTGGTCAGCACCGATTCTCTGTGTGGGAATCTCTCCGCTTTGCCCTCCGCACCCCTGTTGCTGCGCTCTCCTCCATGGCTTCGAAGCTTCCCCCCTCCGCCACCCGCAGTCTCTGCCCATGAAGGGGCTTCCTAGTGTGTGGAAACCTTTCCTCCTTCACAGCTCCCTCCCACTAGTGCAGGTCCCATCCCTATTCTTTTGTCTCTGTTTTTTCTTTTTTCTTTTGCCCTACCCAGGTACGTGGGGAGTTTCTTGCCTTTGGGGAGGTCTGAGGTCTTCTGCCAGCGTTCAGTAGCTGTTCTGTAGGAGTTGTTCCACATGTAGATGTATTTCTGATGTATTTGTGGGGAGGAAGGTGATCTCCACATCTTACTCTTCCGCCATTTTGAAGCTGCTCCCAATAAGTCCAACTGAAATTCTTTTAGTATCCAGAAGTCAAAGTATTAAATAGGATTTTCCAGATAACATTTATTTTTCACTTTGCTTTTTGAAGAATAATAAAGTTGGCCTCAATGGCTTGAGAGCCTCAGATATAAAGCCTTTTCCTTATTAACAAGCCACTGATTGCATCTTTGTTTAGTTTCCTGCCTCGGTTCCAATTTTGTTTTAGCTTTTTTGTGATTCTGCATCACAATTCTGTAATACACTGTGATTTTTTAAATGATCATTTCATCGTTTCTATAAATAACAAATCCAGAATTCCAAATGTTACATGTATAAAATTAAATATGTCACAGATTCGAGGTTTGCAATGATAATTATGGCAAACCATCTCTTATTTCAATTTAAAATGTTACTTGGTATGTCACTCTTCTGATGGACTGCATAGGAGAAAACCCTTTAAGAATAATGGACATTAATCCTATGGAAATGCAGTGTCATGTTTGAAAGACTTCCTCTGCAAAGAAATAAACCGGAGTGTAAACCAACTTACTTAATATTTCCATGAGGGTATGATAAAGAGAAAATAGACTCCCTTCCCTATCTATATGTAAGGGATGATAATAAAACAAAAAGTTAAGCTCAGCATAACAATATTTTTTATTAAGGATATGTTTATAGATTTAAATATAATTTTACAAATGAAAACATGTGGCCAATAAAATGAGTTTATAAAAATACCAATACATATGACCTTTGAACTTTTATGTACTCAGTGTACCCTAGATACAGCCAACACATTTCAAATCCTATCTGGTTTATTGTTGAAATACACAACTTTTATTTTAACAAAAATACTTTTTTTTAACCAGTTTTATTAAATTCAATAAGGATCAGTCTTCTTTCAGTTCAGTTGGATGACACAGCTTGCATTTGGTAAAATTATTTGATTAGAGAGTAATCATCATTATTAGATTAGAGGGAATTACATTACAATTACTAAAAATTACAGGTAATTACAATACAGCTTAATTTCAAAACTAAACTCATCTTCTAAAGAAAAACATTTTATTCATGTGATTAAAATATGCCTGTATATCTATTAATGTGATGCATAATAATGGCTTTGGTCATTTGAAAGCCAAAAGTATGTAATTGAACAATTATTATAGCCACACTGCCTGAAGGCACTATTTGTCAAGAGAGTTATATGATGGCCAATTATATCCACTCAAGCTTGAAGGATAATTCTGTCTTCTGATGGGAACAAATTGCCATTACACTCCCCCCTCCAAAGTTTAACTACTGGTTTTTACAATGTAAATTTCCTAAAATGAACACTTTTTAAAAGTGCCAGACTTGCTTTCATTTATATAAAACTAATATACAAATTTATTGGAATATGTCATATAAATGTTCAAAGAAAATTAAAATAAAACCTCCACCCTTAAAAACATAGACACAAAAAAATAAGGGATGAAGTTTTAAGTTTTAAAATAGTCACAACAATCCTAGCCTTGAATTTTACATTTTTCTCAGTCAGAGACGTAGTGATTTTGCTTTAATAGGCAGATTGGTAACCTGGTTTCCTGGCTCAGAAAAGATTAGAAGTAATAAACCAGGAAGAAACTGGAGGAAACTGTTAAGGCACTTATAATGACAGCAAGAGAAGTAATAGCTCAACATGTGACTTCAAAGAAAGGAATAGAATAACTAAAAGATAGTAGTGAACTTTAATCTGTCACAGTATAATAAAGGATGCACTTAATGTTCATCCTGAGTTATCAAGAAATAGTTAAATCATGTGGGGTGTCCTTCTTGGAATGCCAGGGGTATAATAGATAATAGAAAATTTTCCATCAAAAATGACTACTTTTCATTGTAATTTCACTATCTTGAAATTTAGTTACCTTCCTCAGTGAAGCCAAGGAAGGTAAACATTATTCTACACTTATGTGACATAAAATGAGATTTAATATTCCAGAAATAATAGTGCTTTCTTGTGATGTTATTTACATTTTCTTGCCTAGGTATTTCACTTTAAAAATGAAGGAAAGAGTTTACAATTTCAAATATTTGATGAATTTATTTAATAATTTCTGGTTTGTGAATGTGTTCTGTATCCTGCAAACAGTCCACTTGTCACTTTGAGGTTTGGGTAAAAATTTGGATAGTATTTGACAATGTATTTTATATCAGGATTATTCTAATTTTATTTTAAAATTTTTATTGAAATATAGTTGACTTACAATGTTGTGTTAGTTTCAAATGAAACAGCAAAGTGATTCAATTTTATATATACATATATATTCTTTTTTTTTTACATTCTCTTCATTATAGGTTATTACAAGTTATTGAGTATAGTTCCCTGTGCTATACAGCAGGTCCTTGTTGGTTATCTATTTTATATATAGTAGTGTGTGTATTTTAATCCCAAACTCCTAATTTATCCTTTCCCCCTTTCCCCTTTGGTAACCATAGGTTTGTTTTCTATGTCTGTGAGTCTTTTGTAAATAAGTTCATTTGTATCATTTTTTTTAGATTCCACATATAAGTGGTATCATATGATATTTGTCTTTGTCTGGCTTACTTCAGTTAGTATGATAATCTCTAGGTCCATCCATTTTGCTGCAAATGGCATTATTTCATTCTTTTTTATGGTTGAGTAATATTCCATTGTGTATATACACCACATCTTCTTTATCCATTCATCTGTTAATGGACATTTAGGTTGCTTCCCTGTCTTGGCTATTATAAATAGTGTTGCTATGAAGATTAAGCTGTATGTATCTTTTCAGATTATGGTTTTCTCTGGATATATGCCAAGGAGTGGAATTGCAGGATCATATGGTAGCTCTATTTTTAGTTTTTTAAGGAACCTCCATATTGTTATCCATAGTGGCTGTACCAATTTACGTTCCCACCAACAGTGTAGGAGGGTTCCCTTTTCTCCAAACCCTCTCCAGCATTTATTATTTGTGGACTATTTGATTATGGCCATTCTAACCAGTGTGAGGTGATACCTCATTCTAGTTTTGATTTGCATTTCTCTAATAATTAGCAATGTTGAGCATCTTTGCATGTACTATTTGGCCATCTGTATGTCTTCTTTGGAGAAATGTCTATTTATATCTTCTGCCCATTTTTTTGATTGGGTTGTTTTTGTTTGTTTGCTTGTTTTATATTGAGCTGTATAGGCTGTGTCCCAGTATGTGATCTATCTTGGAGAATGTTCCATTTGCACTTGAAAAGAATGTGTAATTTGCTGCTTTTTAAGATGGAACGCTCTATAAATATTAATTAAGTCCATCTGGTCTAATGTGTCATTTAAGACCTGTTTCCTTTTTGATTTTCTGTCTGGATGATCTGTCCATTGATGAGAGTGGGGTGTTAAAGTCCTCCACTATTTCTGTGTTACTGTTGATTTCTCCTTTTATGGTTGTTAGCATTTGCCTTATATATTGACGTGCTCCTATGTTGGGTGCATATATATTTACAATTGTTATATCTTCTTTGATTGATCCTTTGATCATTATGTAGTGTCTTTCTTTGTCTCTTGTGATAGTCTTTATTTTAAAGTCTATTTTGTCTGATGTGAGTATTGCTACTACAGCTTTCTTTTGGTTTCCATTTGCATGGAATAACTTTTTCCATAACCTCACTTTCAATCTGTATGTGTCTCTAGATCTGAAGTGGGTCTCTTATAGTGGGTCTTTTGTATATATAGTTTTTATTTTTGCATCCAGTTAGCCAGTCTATGTCTTTTGGGTGGAACATTTATTCCATTTACATTTAAGGTAGTTATCTATATGTACTTATTGCCATTTTGTTGATTGTTTTGGACTTGTTTTGTTCTTCCTTTCCTCTTTTGTTTTCTTCTCTTCTGATTTGATGACTTTCTTTAGTCTTGTATTGGATTCCTTTTTTTGTGTGTGTGTGTATGTATCTATTATACATTTTGGTTTGCAGTTACCATGAAGTTTTGATATAGCAGTCTGTGTGTGTGTGTGTGTGTGTGTGTGTGTATATACACACACATACACATACATGATTGTTTTAAGCTGTTTATCTCTTAATTTCAAATGAATTTCAAATATCCTGCATTTGTAATCTCTTCCTCTCATGATTACTGGTTTAGATATCATATTTGTATGTGGATGATTTCCTACCTTTACTGTATGTTTGCTTTTACCAGTGAGCTTTCCCATTTCATAATTTTCTTGTTTCTTTTGTGGCCTTTCCCTTTCTGCCTAGAGAAGTTCCTTTAACATTTGTTGTAAAGCTGATCTGTTGGTGCTGAATTCTCTTAGCTTTTGCTCGTCTGTAAAGCTTTTGATTTCTCTGTCAAATCTGAATGAGAGCCTTACTGAGCAGAGTATTCTTGGTTTTAGGTTTTTCCCTTTCATCACTTTAAGTATATCATGCCACTCCCTTCTGGCCTGCAGAGTTTCTGCTGAAAAGCTTAGCTGATAAACTCATGGGGGTTCCCTTGTATGTTATTTGTTGTTTTCCCCTCACTGCTTTTAATATTTTCTCTTTACTTTTTGTCAGTTTGATTACTATATGTCTTGGTGTGTTCCTCCTTAGGTTAATCCTGTATGAGACTCTCTGTGCTTCCTGGACTTGGCTGGCTGTTTCCTTTCCCATGTTAGGGTAGTTTTCAGCTGTTATCTCTTCAAATATTTTCTCGGATCCTTTCTCTCTTCTCCTTCTGTGACCCCTATAATGTGAATGTTGGCGCATTTGATGTTGTACCAGAGGTCTCTTAAAATGTCTTTGTTTCTTTTCATTCTTTTTTCTTTATTCTGTTCCACAGCAGTAATTTCCACCACTCTGTCTTCCAGCTCATTCATCCATTCTTCTGCTTCATTTATTCTGTTGTTGATTCCTTCTAGTGTATTTTTATTTAAGTAATTATATTCTTCAACTCTGTTTGGTTGTTCTTTATATTTTCTAACTGTTTGTTAAAAACTTATAACTTCTCACTCTGTGCATCCATTCATTTCCCGAGTTCTTGGATCATGTTTATGTTCATTACTCTGAACTCTTTCTTGGGTAGATTGCCTATCTCCATGCCACTTAGTTATTCTTCTGGGGTTTTCTCTTATTCCTTCATTTGGAACATTTTCCTCTGCCATCTCATTTTGTCTAAATTTCTATTTGTATTTTTATGTATGTGGAAGGTTAGTTACGTTTTGTGACCTTGGAGAAGTGACCCTCTGTAGGGGATATCCTATGTGTCCCAGCAGTACACTCCCCTCTCATCTCCCATGGGCCAGGGACCAGCTGGTCCCAGGGTAGGTTCTGACCTGTGTTTGTGGATTCAGTTCCACAAGCTGTGGGATTATAGTTTTCTTGTTTCTGGTGTCTGCCCCCTGGTGGGTGAGGCTAGTCTATAGACTTGTGCAGGCTTCCTAGTGGGAGGGGCTGGTGCCTGCCCATTGGTGGGTGGAGCTGGGTCTTGGCCCTCTGGTGGGCAGGGTCATGTCTAGGGGTTTGTCTAGAGGTGGCTGTGGGCTCAGGAAGTCTTTAGGCAGCCTCTCTGGGTGGGACTGTGTTCCTGCCCTGTTTGTTGTTTGGTTTGAGGAATCTCAGCGCTGGAGCCTACAGGCTGTTGGGTGGGGCCAGGTCTTGGCACTAATGACCCAAGCAAGAGGTCAGCCTTCAGATTAGTACTCCCAGATTTGTTCACCACCAGCTTTTATGTCCCCAGAGACAACCACAGCCACCCCCTGCCTCCCCTGGAGGCCCTCCAAAACCAGCAGGTAGGTCTGGCCTAGGCTCCTATGAAGTCACTGCTTTTGCCCTGGGTCCTGGTGCACATGAGACCTTGTGTACGCCCTCCAAGAGTGGAGTCTCTGTTTCCCACAGTCCTGTGGAACTCCTGTGATCAAGTCCTGCTGGCCTTCAAACCCAAATGCTCTGGGGCTCTTCCTCCCTATGCCAGACCCCCAGTCCAGGGAGCCTGATGTGGGGCTCAGAACTCTCACTCCTGTGGGGAAACTTCTGAGATATAATTATTCTTCAATTTGTAGGTTGCCTACTGGTGGGGTATGGGATTTGATTATATCATGGGTGCACCCTTCCTACCATCTTGTTGTGATTTCTTCTTTGTCTTTGGTTGTAGAATATTGTTTTTGGTAGGTTCCAGTCTTTTTTATCAATGGTTGTTCAGCAGTTAGTTGTGATTTTGGTGTTCTCGTGGGAGGAGGTGAGCTCAAGGTCCTTTTACTCCACCATCTTGTCCCCTTCTCCCTATATCAAGAATTTTTGATTCATCTTCTTTTGGTTCTACTTATCCCAGGAATGAAAAATAGAGATATACAGTACATCTTTGGTCTGTGAACTAAGGTTGGGAAACAATGAATTGGTCATTTTAAAAACAATATGTCCAATGAATCTGATTAATTTAAACCAAAAATAAAAAGAAGCAAAACAAGCAAACAGAAAAAAAAAATCCCCACTGAGAGCCAGTTCATAGGATTTTTCATTATTAGAAGAAAGTTTTTAAGCCCTGAATTTCTTGTAAGAGTCTTTTCATGGGGTCACAACATTATGGGAAATAAATAATAGCAGACTGTAATTAAAATATAAGTTGGAATTATCTGACTTCTTTAATGGAAATGGATTAACTTTGTCTTTATCATTACATGCTCTGTTCAAAAACTCTCAATCCATTTTCTGTCAGCCTGAATCATTCCACTTTATCTTGCTTCACCAATCCATATGAACCAGTTACTATATTTTTCAAGTAGCCCTTTCTCTCTAACAGTATTTCTGGTTCTACTTTCTTCAATCCCATATCCTTTCTGCTTCCTTTCTTCAGTCAACTCCACTTTAGACTCCCACGGGAAACTGTCAATGAGGTGTAGACTCCTGTATGAGAAACTGGTTCTCACACTAGCACAGCAGGTTAATCACAGACATTTTTTGAAACCTTGAAAGAGAGGGTGATTTTGATTTCTCATGAGTAGCTAAAGGCAAATAAAACATTCAGTACAGATTGATGAAAAAATCCTGGACTGTGAATCAGAAGTCCTGACTGACTAGCTACATATTACTTTGGGTAAATCTCTTAATCTCTGAACATCAGGTACTTTGAATATAAATTGGTGTTTGAAGTAGATGTCTCCTTTTAAACTCTAAACTCTAAAATGCTGTAAATAAGCATTAATGCTGTAAATGCTGCAAATTATGGATTGATATATTTTCCTATGCTATCCATTTAGTTTTCATTAATCACTTGCTATTAAACATATACATGTATGGCTAAATATCAAATTAACATTCATTGTAAAAAATATTGGAGTGATAATCGAGGCACAGAAAAAAATAACTATTTTATTTAGTTTCTCAGCCCAATATAATTCTACCTCAAGGATTTAAACTATATATAAATGTTAACTACCAACTTGAAAAGAGTCGTTTCTACTCAACATTCAATCTTTTTCTAATCCAGCCACATTGTGAGAGAGGGCTGAATTTCAAGTTAATAAATGCCTATAGTCACACTTGAGAAGAACCCAATATGAGCATTCTGAGATTAATTCCTAACCCTTTTTTTTTTTTAATATTTATTTATTTATGTATTTTTTGACTGTGTTGGGTCTTCGTTTCTGTGAGGGCTTTCTCTAGTTGCGGCAAGCGGGGGCCACTCTTCATCGCGGTGCGCGGACCTCTCGTTGCGGAGCACAGGCTCCAGACGCGCAGGCTCAGTAGTTGTGGCTCACGGGCCCAGTTGCTCCGCGGCATGTGGGATCTTCCCAGAGCAGGGCTCGAACCCGTGTCCCCTGCATTGGCAGGCAGATTCTCAACCACTGCGCCACCAGGGAAGCCTCCTAACCCTTTTTATGGTTTAATTCTTGCAACCAATCAGAGCAGTTGCATTTATTCTACAGTCAATAGCTCACAAACAGTAAATTAGGAATTTAGAAGTGAGCAAAATAAAGTAACCATGCAGTTCTGGAACAAGCTTAACCAAGAAAATGTGCCCAAATGAACCTTTGTGATAGATAGATAGATAGATAGATAGATAGATAGATAGATAGATAAATAAAAAAAACAGTATGATTCTAGATAAGGCAGTGCACTGAATCAAAAAAATGTAGAGGTTAAACATAATCAGAAAAGTCTTGGATATTCTTATATGGCCTTCTTTTTTGGTACATTTTTACCATTTAAGTAAAATGGTCACTCAGGCAAATGTCAGATACAATTTGTCACCATTTATCATTAAAAATATAATAACTACTGCCTTTTAGAGGGAAAAAAGGGCAGTCTTCTTGGTTTCCTAGGCAACTCAAAGAAATATAAGCAAAAAATACCCTGAAAATCAAACTTCTTCCTTAACTGCCTTTCAATTAAATTTAATATTTTAATATTACATATTTACAGAGCTCCTGTTAATGACTAGGCTAGCTGTTTCGGAGGATACAAAAATAATTTGGCCCTGGTTTACACCCTAAAAATGCGAACAATCTCATTTTTTTTTTTGACTTTGCAAGAAACGACTGAGGGATTTAGGGAGCTTTTTAGCTTGCTGATTAAATTATTGTAAAAAAAATCTCACTTTCTATAAGGATATTGTCATTAGCAACTAGAACAGTGCCAAGATCAATACATCTTTATTGAATGAATGAATGATTGAGGGTTTCCGGTTTAGAAACAATGATTCTTACCTTCACATTTTCAAAAGCAGGTTGAAATCTCTTGCTTCCTTTTAGACTAGTGACATAATATAATAATGTCATTCAGTTGGAAATCTGGATATTTAGTATAACAGGAAAAGTGAAACTAACTTCACTATTTTGCTAAGTGTGAAAGGGTTATCTGATAACTAGATAACTAAATTTGTAATTTATTCAGAAGTGTAAGTCAGTAGAATAGCTAATTTGGTTAAGAACATGAGCTCCAGACTGACTGATTTTTAAACTGTACTCCACCATTTACTACCTGTGTGACGTTAAGCAAATTACTAATCCTTTCTGGGGCTTAGTTGTCTTATAAGCAAAATGGGGGTGGATAATACACACTATCTTCCATGGTGGTGGCTCATTTTTAAAGTGAGATTATTAAAATATGTGTATTTATAGCCATGAGGGAATAACAGTTTCTCATTTTTCCTTTGAATTTTGACTACCTTGAGAACTAGACAAAGTATATAAAAGACTAGAAAACAGTTATCACAGACATTAGAAAACAGATATCACAGGATTGTAGGTCCTGAGAAAATGGAAACATCCAAGGTGAGACATGCACTTACCTCAGCTTTCAGCCTAGAGGTAACGCCAGACCACGCCACAGATTGGGGAAACCGAAATAGACCCCTAAGTTCTCACAGCACTGAGTAGATAGAGATTGGAATTTGGAGAGACCACAGTAACTGAAGTTGCAGGGCAGAATTCCAGAGAGAAGGAACCAACAACAAAAAAATAACTCTATGAACTAGTATAAGGGTCACCTCAAATGTTTGACTTAAATCCATTTTGTACTTACATTTGGAGAAATTGCAAGAGGTTGGAAATATAATAACTTCCTGGGAGAAATATAGTAGGGGGGAGTAAGAGTAACAATTCTCCAAACCCAGATAGGTCGATGGATCATTCAAGATCCCAACCTTAGGAGAATACACAAGGCATTCAGTAGAAACCCCACAGGGATCACACATTAATGATGGGGAGTAAATGAACCTTATATTATCAACTATTCTGGGTCTGTCCTAGCAAAAAATGATCCTTAAAAGGATCAAACTTATTTCCAAGTGACTAAACTATCTACCAGAACAAAGACCAGCACCCTTCGAATGAATACAACAAATTTTGACTCACAAATGTCAAGGTAAAAATGTCTGTAATCCAATAAATAATGAAGAGATATGAGAAGAAAAATGTGATATGTGATTCATAAGCAGGGGAAATCTTAGTAAAAACATATCCAGAAATGACAGAGGTTCTACTATTAGCAGATGAGATCTTTAAAATATGCCATTGCAAATGTACTCAATATGCTCAAGTATTTACTGGAAAACAGAAACTTAATGAAGAATAAAATAGAATACACAACAAAAATAATCAAGTGGAACGTATAATAATGAAAAAAAAAGTGGCATAGGACATATAAATTGCACTGGATTGGATTAACAGAGGTTTAGATACTCTAAGAAAAAAGATAAGTCTATTTGGTCACATCACAATAGAACCTAATAAAAACAAAGCACAAATAGGAAAAAGAGAGAGAGAGAGAGAGATCAGGTCAAAGAAAAATAGAGTAAATAGAAAGTCAGTAGATTTAAACCAACAATATCAATAAATATATTACATGCATGAGTAAGTCTCTAGTTAAAAGACTAAGATTATATGACTGGATAAAGAAAAAGCAATACAAACCTTATTCTCTCTATAAGAAACTCATCTTTAAATATAAAGGAAATATAGGTTAAGAGCAAAAGGATTTTTAAAAGATATTCCAAACAAACACTAATCATAAGAAAGTTGGAGTGGCTAAATTGTTATCAAACATTATAGACTTCAAAACAAGGATTATTACTAGGAATAAAGAGAAATATTTCATAGTGATAGCCATTTCACCAGTAAGTCATAAAAACTCTTAATGCCCATGCAACTAATACATGACTCAATAATATATGAAGCAAAAACTGTCAGCACAAAAAGAAGAAATAAACAAACCCACAATTATATTTGAGTATTTCAACACTTTTCTCTAAGTAATTGAAAGAAAAGATAGGAATTTAGAAGACTTAAATAACACTATTAAATAACTTACTTAAGTTTTAAAGGGCACATTACCCAACAGCAAAAGAAAAACTTTCTTTTCAAGGGCACACAGACTATTCATCAAGGTAGAAAGACTGGGTATAAAGTGGATCTTAAATTTAAAAGAAATGAAATCACACAAAATATTGTTTCTATAAAAATGAAATTAAACTAGAAATCAATAACAAAATCTAGGAATTTTCAATTATTTGAAAATTAAGAAACACATTTTCAAATAGCCCCTGGGGCAAAGAGCAAGTCTCAAGAGAATTAATAAAATATGGTAAACATGTAATAAATTGAGAGTGCAAAATATTAAACATTATGGTATGCAGCTAAAGTAGTGCCAAGAAAAATTTGTAGCCTTAAATGCTTATATTAGAGAAAAATTACCCCCCAAATCAATGTTTTAAGATTCTACTTTATGGTGTTAGAAAAACAAAAGAGCATGTTGTAATCAAATTAAGCTGAAAGAAGGAAACAATAAAGATGAATGTGGGAATCATTGAAATAGATAACAGGCAAAAAAAAAAAAATAGAGAAAAACAACAGGACCAAGAACTGGTTCATTGAAAAATTCAACATAATTATTAAACTCTAATTAAACTTATAAAGCAAAAGAAGTTACTAATATCAGTCATGAAAGGGGAGACATTGGTACCGATGAGAAAAAGATTAAGGAGTGAATACTGTGAATAATATTATGCACTAAATTTGACAACCTAGATAAAATGTTCAAATATCCTGAATGACATAAATTACGAAAACTAACTCAAGAGAAAGTAGAAAATCTAAATAGTCCTATCTCAATTTAAATATTATTTAACTTTGGCAAAGAAAGTTCTGAGGCCAATTGGCTTTACTGGTAAATTAGCACAGAGCTCGCAATTATATTACAATTAACTAATCAAAGAATCAGAAAAGTGTCTTCAGGAAACTCAAATCTAAATCTTAAAAGAGTGTTACACATGTAAATTTTGATAGAGGAAATCTGGAAATTTGATAGAGGAAATTTTACCTTGATGACATGAAGAAAAATAGAAATGTCTACATGCATGTCTTTCTGATGTGCATTGTTCACAGAATAGAAAAGAAAACAATTGAACACTTGTTTACTTAAGCTAATTCCTTTAATATTCAAATGTACTTTTTTATGACCCAAAAGGAACTTCTATTCTTTGCCCCTCCCTTCACCTCTAGCTAATGCCTTGAAAAGGAGGAAGCATTCTGTAATCTTCTCGTTTTTTGCCAGTGTGTGAAGAAAATCTCCAGACCTTCTAATGTCCCTGAGGGTTACAAGAACAAAACAAAGCAGCATATTTAGCCACCACCCCAAACAGAAGGTGTGAAGTGTAGTAATTTCTTCCCTCTCTCCCTTCTCTTTCCATTAGCTTTGTGGGAGATGGGGAGAAAGCCAGGTTTCAGAGAAAGGCCAGCCTTGTAGTAAGAATGTTACAAGCATAGTCCATGATTAAGAATTTGATTGGAAATTATCAAGCATCTTGCCATATAACAAAGTGTATGACCATAACATTTCCCATTTTTAGAAACAGAAGGTACTTAATATGAGATTCTGTTTGAAATGTGAAAGTATAGGCTTTACAAATTAAAATGTTTGAGTACTCTCTGTTTGATGGCCACCAGTAATTATGGTTTTAACTTAAAAATCTAGAATTGGCAAGTACAGAACAGATGTCCTCATAAATTAAAGTATGTCTTAAGGTAATGTATAGTAATATTAACAATAATAATTCAGAACATATTTTGGATCACTCTGCTAAATATTTAATTTCATTATCTTATTTAATCCTCACAAAAATATTTTGTCATCCACATAGTGCAGGTAAGAAAATAAGGCCTAGAGTGATTTACTTACTTGCCCAAAGTTCCAAGCTAGTAACTGGACATGTGTGCATGCAGATGATTGCAGATGAGTAGGTTCCATGTATGTGTATATAATCATATGTGTGTTGCTAGAGGGAGGGATCATGAAAGGGTAGTAGGAAGGGACCAGATCATGGAAAGTCTCATATGTTATTCTAAGGAGCTTAACATTTATACTAGAGTCGTTTAATCCCCAAACCACAGCAGCCTCGATTCTGATTTAGTAGATCTGTGTTGGTCTTCCAAATATATTTTTAAAAATATACATATTTAAAATACATATGTTTTAAAATACATATTGCCTTGAGGCAACAGACAACCATTCAATAATGAAAAGTTTGCAACACAAATGTGACATGACTAGAATTGAGTTTTACAAAATTCGTTCTTGAAAAAAATAAGATACATTGGAAAGGAGTGACAAGTGTTGCCATGCTTTTGCAGTAATCCAGTAAATGATGAAGGCCTCAAATAAGGTAACAACAGTGACAGACAGAATAGAAATCAAGGACATGATTTTGATGATGCTAATGGAGGAAATATGGTATTAAGAATATTGGCTTCGGTTAGGTCCCAGCTCTCCCAAATACTAAGTGTAGAATCATGGACTAGATACCTAACAACTCTAAGTCTTGGTTTCCTTATTTGTAAAATGAAGACTGTAAATTATTACACTTAGGCAATGATAAGAAATATAACATAGGTAAGTAACCTTTATCTTCAATGTGGGAAGTTCTGTTATTATACTTATTTATTTGGACAATGAAAATAAGGTTGAGAGGTTAAATATTTTTTAAGTTCAACCAACCAATAAAATGAAGAATCAGAACTCAAGATCAGGTAATATGGATCCTCCATTTCAAGGTCGTTGGCTAGAAATGAAGAACAGACCATGTTTGTAAAGATCAGATTATGGAATAACAATAACAACAAAACAATAACATCTAACACTTGTAGAGCACTTATACTGTTCTACAAACTTTCTACATACTTATTTAATTCACACAGTAGACTTTATAAAATAGACATTATTAGCCCCATTTTAGAGATGAAAAAACTGAATTCAGAGAGGATAAATAACCTGCTAACAATAACTCAAGTAACAAGTGGCATGGCCAGAATTTAAACCACTAAGTTAACTGATATTATATATATATAATATTAATACCCCAACTTATTTCCCACAATTATTCTGATTTTTTTTATGTACCCAAGAATTCACAGCACATATTCTGATTGGACTTTTTTGCCTTTTCTCTTGCCAAGTTTCAACAAATTGACTTCCCAAAACTATCTACAGCTTAATTAAAACAACCCTTATTAATGTCATGTTTATAAAGAAACCCTTTGTTGAAATGAGTAGTCTCCAGCTTTGGAAGAAATCACAATTAAGGCTGTCAATACTCATTAACTGCTTTATGTACAGAAAGACGAAAATAAGTTACCGAGTAAAGTGCCTTGCATGGTATAATACTCTATAAAATACTGTAATCTGTTTATGATCTAGAAAATTAAGAATGGATTAATTACCCAAAGCTGCCAAGAAGTGGTACACAAGAAGGTTGAAAGTCCTGAGTTTGTTTAAAGCTACTTCAGTTTATATCTAATATGGGAAAACACTTCTCTGAAATTATCTGTGGAAACTGAGTAGAACTATCTTAAGGAGATAAAGAGTCTTGATGTAAATGAGAGTGAACATCTTTGTAGAAAGAGTACTGGATTCAAACTCATCTGTTGGTTCTAAGATTAGTTTTATTACTAATTGAGTGAATTTATACAAATTACAATCTATAAAATTGGAATAATAATCTATTTCAATACACAAAATGTGTTATTCTGAGATTCAAAATTAGGTCTTTCCCCCAAAGCAGCTCCTTCCTTAAAATGTCCCTATTACTCTTAACAGTAACCATTGGTTACTCCCTGCATTTTCGTCTTCCCATGCAGACACATAAGAATCTAGCTGGTAACCTATTCCTGTTGATTCTTCAACCATAATATTTCTTGAATATGTAATTTCTTTTTCTTAATCACTGACACTACTTTAGAAGTGGCCTGTAGAAGTGTACTGTAGAAATGTGTAGGTTGCCTCCAGTATAAATTTGAAACAATTTAACATAAATTTACAATCTTACCTTTTAATGCACCTCTTCACAAATTTGTTATTTTCAATACAAAATCCAAGCAAAATTGGGAAGCAAGCCAAGACTAATTGCATTGTCTTTACTGTCCCATCAGCCACTTTGTAATATTAATATCAGTCAGGAGTGGGGTCAGAAATTAGAACAGATTCTTTACCACCAATTTCCCTCTAGGTTAGCTACCCCTTTATTTAAATTCCACTTTTGTTCTCAATTTCTTTTTTAATATTTTGCTTACTTTTATTTAATATACAATCTTAACATCATTTTAAAAAAATCTCATAACACAGTCTCAATCAAAAACCCAGTATAAGATATGGAGCAACAGTTCAATCTACATTGAAAGATAAGGCCTGTTCTCAATTCTTTTATGTGCCTAATCACTCCTTATTTTTCTCCCTTCCACACATCAACACTAACTCTCAGAATGTATTTGCTGAATTATCAATGCAGCTAAATGATTATTTTATGCCCTGCTTCCATTGTCCATGGAAGCTGTTTTAAACTTTACCTTCTCCTCAAGTTCCATACCCTCAATCCTAGCAGATTATTTTCTTTCTAAAAGAAAATAAAGAAATTTACTCTATTGTTTTCCTCCATCTTTTAACCTACTTATTTTCCTCCTGTCTCAGGTAAGTCCAATATTTTTTTCACTTGCACTCTGACCTTTTGGTTCCCTCTCCATCAATAATCGCTACTGTCTTATACCCTCAATTTACCCTTTCTTTATTAGCCTATACACATGCTTGAATATCTCCTATCCTAAAATAAACAAATGCAATACATATACATGCACACACAAACCTGTTGTAAAAAAAAGCACTCAAATATTGTGAAACTATAAATTCATATACTTATTTTAAAAGAGATATGCCAATATCTACCAACATTTCAAATGTCCGTATCTGGTAGCCTAGTAAATTATCACTTTGGCAACATTGACCTACAGAAATGCCCATACAAGTGCCCAGATATTTATTTTCAAGCACATATTAGATTGCCCACAAGAGCAAAAAAAATTAGAAAACATCTATCCTAATTGGCCATAGTAGGAGAATGATTAAATGAATTATATTTTATTCATACTATTAAATGCTATGTCATTAATAAAAATAATGCAGTAGATACAAATATACTAACATAGGATGTTCTCTAATATATGTTTAATTTTAAAATCTCATAATAATAAGGTATAATAATTCAAATTGTAGCAAAAAATGCATGTGGGCTGGACTGGGAGATGACAAATGGGACTTTCCATTTTTACTCTTTCTATTGAATTTGTACAATGAGCTAAATCTTTATAATAATTGCCTGTGTGTGCATATGTATATAACTCTTGAATATATATATTATTTCCCCAGATATTTTCTTCCCCTATGTTCTTATCATCACAAAGATTTTTTTTTTAATAAGAAATGATGAGAGATTACATCTATTTATAACTTATTTTTGGCTGCATTGGGTCTTCGTCGCTGTGTGCGGGCTTTCTCTAGTTGCGGCGAGCAGGGGCTACTCTTCGTTGTGGTGTGTGGGCTTCTCATTGTGGTGGCTTCTCTTGTTGCGGAGCATGGGCTCTAGGTGCACAGGCTTCAGTAGTTGTGGCATGTGGGCTCAGTAGTTGTGGCTCACGGGCTCTAGAGTGCAGGCTCAGTAGTTGTGGTGCATAGGCTTAGTTGCTCCATCGCACGTGGGATCTTCCCGGACCTGGGCACGAACCTGTGTCCCCTGCATTGGTAGGCGGATTCTTAACCACTTCACCACCAGGGAATCCCTCACAAAGACTTTTGAAAATATTTTCTTTTGATTTTTCTTATTGACTTATACTTGACTTACAATATTGTATTAGTTTTAGGTGTACAATATAGTAATTCAATATTTTTATATATTATACTCCATACAAAGTTATTAATAAATATTGACTGTATTCCCTTGCTATACATTGCATCTTTATAACCTATTTATTTTATACCTAAGAGTTTGTACCTTTTTATCCTTTTTACCTATTTTGACCCTCCCCATCTCCTCTCCCCTCTGGTAACCACTAGGTTGTTCTCTATAACTGGGAGTCTGTTTCTGGTTTGTTATATTTATTCCTTTGTTTTATTTTTTACACTCCACAGTAAGTGAAAACATATGGTATTTGTCTTTCTCTGTTTGACTTACTTCACTAATCATAATACCCTCCAGGTCCATCTGTGTTGTCTCAAATGGCAAAATTTCATTCCTTTTTATGTCTGAGTAATATTCCATTGTATATATATACCACATCTTCTTTATCCATTCATCTTTTAACAGACATTTAGGTTGCTTCCATATCTTGGCTATTGTAAGTAAGGCTGCCATGGACATTAGGGTGCATGTATCTTTTGGGATTAGTGTCTTCATTTTCTTCAGATAAATACCTAGGAGTGGGGGTGCTGGATCACATGGTAGTTCTATTTTTAATTTTTGAGGAACCTCCAAACTATTTTCCATAGTGGCTATACCAATTTACATTCCCACCAACAGTTCATGAGGGTTCCCTTTTCTCCACATTCTCGTCAACACTTGTTATTTCTTATCTTTTTGACGATAGCCATTTTGGCTGGTGTGAGGTGGTATCTTGTGGTTTTGATTTGCATTTCCCTTATGATTAAGAATTTTGAGCATCTTTTCATGTCCTGGTTGGCCATTTGTATGTATTCTGTGGAAAAAATGCCTGTTCAGGTCCTCTGCCCATTTTTAGTCAGGTTGTTTGCTTTTGTGATATTGAATTGTATGATTTCTTTATATACTTTGGATATGAACTTCTTATTGGACATATTGTTTACAAATATCTTCTCCCATTCTGTAGGTTGACTTTTCATTTTGCTGATGATTTCCTTGGCTATGCAAAAGCTTTTAAGTTTAATTAGGTCCCATTTGTTTATTTTTGCTTTTATTTCCCTTGCCTGAAGAGATATATCCAAAAACTATTGCTAAGACTGATGTCAAAGAGCATACTGCCTATGCTTTCTTCTAGGAATTTTATGATTTCAGGTCTTACATTTAGTTCTTTAATATATTTGAGTTTATTTTCGTATATGGTGTGATAAAATGTTTTAGTTTCATTCTTTTACACATAGCTGTTCAGTTTTCCCAACACCACTTAATGAAGAGACTGGCTTTTCCCCATTGTATATTCTTGCCTCCTTTGCCTTAGCTTCATTGACCATATGTATGTGGGTTTATTTCTGAGCTCTCAGTTCTGTTCCACTGATCTGAGTGTCTATATTTGTGCCAGTACTATACTGTTTTGATTACAGTAACTCTGTATAGTCTGAAGTCAGGGAGCATGATACCTCCAGCCTTGTTCTTTTTTTCTCAAAATTGTTTTTGTTATTCAGGGTCTTTTGTGGTTTCATAAGAATTTTAGGATTATTTGTTCTAGTTCTGTGAAAAATATCATGGGTATATTGATAGGGATTGCATTAAATCTGTAGATTGCTTTGGGTAGTATGGACATTTTAACAATATTAATGCTTCCAATCCATGAACACAGGATAGCTTTCCATTTATTTTTCTTGTTTCTTGAGGTAGGTCTGTATTGCTATATACTTCCCTCTTGGAACTGCTTTTGATGTGTCCTATAGATTTTAGAAAGTTGTATTTCTATTTTCATTCATCTTAAGGTATTTTTTGATTTCTCCTCTTTGATTTATCCATTCACCTGCTGGTTTTTTAGTAGCATGTTGTTTAGTTTCCACGTGTTTGTGTTTTTCCCATCTTTCTTCCTGTAATTGATTTTTAGTTTCATACCATTGTAGTTGGAAAAGATGTTTGATATAATTTCAATCTTCTTAAATTTATTTATATTTGTTTTATGGCCTAGCATATGATCTATCCTGGAGAACGTTTCATATGCACTTGAAAAGAATGTGTATTCTGCTGCTTTGGGATGGAATGTTTTGTAGATATGTATTTAGTCATCTGGTATTTTTTGTCATTTAAGCCCCTTTTTCCTTATTGATTTTCTGTCTGGATGATATATCCATTGATATAATTTAGGTACTAAAGTTTGCTACTATTATTATGGTCAATTTCTCCCTTTATTTTTGTTAATATTTGCTTTATAAATTTAGGTGCTCCTATATTTGGTGTATATATGTTTATGAATGTTATATCCTATTCTTGAATTGTCCCTTTATCATTATATGTTGCCCTTTTTTGCCTTTTGTTATAAACTTTGTTTTAAAGTCTATTTTGTCTGACATGAGTATTTCTACCACAGATTTCTTTTTGTTTCCATTTCCATGGAGTATGTTTGTCCATCCCTTCACTTTCAGCCTGTGTGTGTTTTTAGCTCTAAAATGAGTCCCGTGTAAGCAGCACATAGATGGGTCTTGCTTTTCTATCCATTCAGCCACCCTATGTCTTTTGTTTGGAGCATGTAGTTCATTTACATTTAATGTGATTATTATTAGGTATGTACTTGTTGCCATTTTGTTACTTGTTTTCTGGGTATTATTGTAGCTCTTCTCTGTTATTTTCTTCCATTTTTAGTCTCTTCCCTTGTAGTTTGATGATTTTCCTTAATATTATGTTTAGACTCCTCTCTGTTTTTTGTGCATCTATTGTAGGTTTTTGGTTTATGGTTACCATGAGGTTCATGTATATATCATATCTGTATCTATAATCATACTTGTTTTAAACTGATAGTTGTTTAAATTCAAAGGCATTCTAAAAGTTCTACAGTTTTTACCCACCACGCCCCTACTACATTTTATATTTTGGTGTCATATTTTGCATCTTTATGTGTATCCCTTAACTGTTTATTTTATTATAGTTGATTTATAATTTTTGTCTCTTAACCTTAGTACTAGCTTATTTAAGTGGTTGGTCCATTCTGTTTACTAAGTACTTACCTTCACCAATGAGATATTTTCCTTTATATATTTTCTTATTTCTTGTTATAGCCTTTCATTTTTTTCACTTAAAGAAGATTCTTTAACATTTCCTATAAGGACAGTTTGGTTGTGATGAACTCCTTTAGTTTTACCTGACTAGGAAACTCTTTACCTCTCCTTCAATTCTGAATGATAGCCTTGCTGGGTAGAGTATTCTTGGTTGTAGGGTGTTTTTTCCTTTCAGCACTTTAAATACATTATGTCACTCCTTTCTGGTTTGCAAAGTTTCTGCTGAAAAATCATCTGATAGCCTCATAGCGGTTCCCTTTTATATGACTATGTTTTTCTCTTGCTGCCTTTAAAATTCTCTCTTTGTCTTTAACTTTTGCCATTTTAATTATATGTGTTGATGTGGGTCCCTTTGGGTTCATCTTGTTTGGGACTGTCTGTGCTTCCTGGATATCTGTTTCTGTCTTCAGGTCTTGGAAGTTCTCAGCCATAGTTTCATCAAATATATTTTTTGCCCCTTTCTATCTTTTCCTTCTGTGACCCCTGTAATGTGAGTGTTAGTATGCTTGATGTTATCCTAGAGGTCCTTTAAATTACCATCATTAATTTTTTTTTTTGGCTGTTCTTATTGGTTGATTTCCCCTATTGTGTCTTCAAAGTCTCTTATGCATTCTCTATCACCCAATCTGCTGTTAATTCCTTCTAGTATATTTTTCATTTCACTTATTGTATTCTTCAATTCTGATTGATTCTTTTTTTATATATTTTCTAGTTCTTTGTTGAAAGTATCACTAGGTTCCTTTATTCTTTTCCTGTGTTCAGTGAGCATTTTCATGACTATTTCTTTGAACTCTTTATCAGATCATTTACTTACCTCTATTTCATTAGAGTTTTTCCTTGGGTTTTATCATGTTCTTTCATTTGGAGCATATGCCTTTGTCTTCTCATTTTGACTTTCTCTGTTTGTCTCTATGAAATTAAGTGAAACAGTAACCTATCACTGTCTTGAAGGCATGTCCTTGTGTGGGAGCATCCCTATATAGTCTATGTGTGCTCAGTGGCTTTGGTGGGAGAGCTGGATCTGAGGTGAGCGTGGGCTGCTTTTCTCCTGGGTTGCGTTGGCGGCTGCCACCCTGGTTGGGGGTATGGCTGGAACCAGAGGGGCTAAAGTGGGAGACTGATGAGAGCTGGGGCTTCTCCCAGGCTCAGTGGTGCTCACTGCTCTGTCATGGGGTGGGGCCAAGGTCCCAGGAGCTGGAGGCACAGTCTGGATCAAGCTCAGCTTCTCCCAGGCATGATGGTGGTTGCTGCCTTGGCTGGGGGCAGTGCCAGAACCTTAGTGGCTGGAACAGAAGTCCTGGGGGAGCTTGGCTTCTCCTCAGCTTGATAGCTGTCTTTGCCTTTGCCAGAGGTGGGGCTGTGGCCCCAAGAACAGGAGCAGGAGCCCAGTAAAAAGCTTGGCTTCTCCCAAGGTGCAGTGGTGGTTGCCACCAGGGCAGGGAACAGTGCCAGAGCTGGAAGGGCTGGAGGCAGAACCTGGTGTGGGCTGGAGGGTGGGCTGGGGTGGTCCTGGTAGTCTGGCCAGAGCACCAGGTAGTTTTCAACATGCTACCTCTATACTAGGCCTGGGAGCAAGCAAGTCTATGAGCATGCTCCTCAAAAGCAGATTCTCAATTTCCTACAGCCTTCCAGTAAGCCCCACTGGTTTTCAAACCAGCCAAGGGGGCTCATCTTTCTGGTCCCAGATCCCAGGGCTAGAGTGCCCAATGTGAGACTTGAATGCCCTCACTCCTTAGGCAGGATCCCTGAGCCTGTGATATCACCCTCCTCTTCTGGGTCACCCACCAGGGGTGTGGGTCCCAACTAGACCACTTCTCCTCCACTCCTACCAGAATCCATGTGGTTTTTTCTTTATATAACCTTGGTTATAGAGAAAGTCTGTAGTCTGCTAGTCTTCAGGTGATTCTCAGAAAGAGCTGCTCTCTGGGTAGTTGTAATCTTGATGTGTTTGTCAGGCAGAAGGGAGCTCAGCATCTTCCTACTCTGCCATCTTGATCCTGCCCTCTACTTTTGATTTTTTAAATTACTTTTATAAAATAGGAAGACAAAAGGTAAAAATAATATCCATAATTGTAGAAAACTTAACATAATTATTCGGTGCCTTAACCTTTTCTACAGCAATATGGGAGTGGGAGAACAAACTATAGCCTACCACCTGCTTTTGTGAATAAGGTTTCATTGGAACACCAACACAACCATTTGCTCATCTATTATATATGGCTCCTTTCACATTATAATGGAAGAATTAAGTAGTTGCAATAGAAAATTTTTGGTCCACAAAACCTAAAATATTTACTATTTGGCTCTTTTCATTTAAAAAAATTGCTGACACATTGAGTAGAACATATTATCACAGCAGTATATTTTACATAGTTATAAACATTGTTAATACAATTTTGTACACTTTTCCATTTAATATCATAGCAAATGCATTTCCTTATTGCTATTTTTATGAGAATAATCCTTAATGATTTTCTGGCAAGTCATCTGTCAGATAAGATATTACTTAAAGGAACATATTTTTATTGTTGAGCATTTAGCTTCCACTTTTTCAGTATTAAAAATACTTCTCAGAAGAATAACTCTAATGAATATTTGGAGCACATTTTGGATAATTCTCTTATGGTAGATTTCATGAAATTGTGTTAGAGGGTCAAAAGATATGAATATTTTATAGTTTTCATAGAAATTATCACATGGATGTCTAAAAGATTTGTACCTATTGACAATGGCAGCAGCAATCCATGCTGGTAGTGAATTCATTTCATGATGCAAGAAAAAGTTTTGGGGACAGTATGATTTATAAATATAGATATATATTTAAAATATAAATATATATATGTATACATAAAGTTTGTACCTCACTAGTTTATAATCTGTATTTCTTTGATTACTACTCAGGTCTCTTTTTTTTCCTTTTTAAACTTTTGGATAGTATCCAATCTTATTTTTTATTCATATTGTTGGGATCATCAAGTTATTTGTGTTATCAAGTCTATGATTTTTATGTAAACAACTCAATTTATCTGACATACTTGCTTAAATATTTTAAAATTTCTTAATTGTTTGTATTTGGCCAAATACTTTAAATCAGTAGTATCTATCTTCCATCTTCTATTTTACTGAAGTGCTGGAAAATTTGTCATTGATCATCTGCTTTTCAAATATTTTTCTTTTCTTACTCATTTGTGGCATTTGACTATGATGACCCTTATGACCACATTCAAACTCTTTCTTATTTATACAATCTTTTTCCTCCTGGTTCCCCTATCCTGGGTCTATTTCTCAGTTTCATTTACTGAATTTCTCTTCTTCCCACATTTGAAACACTGATGGTCTTAAGAGTCTATCTAATTATTCTTTTCTTACCACTTACTGATTATTTTCTGGGCATTCTCATCCTCTCCAAAGTCTTTATTTTTTTTTACGTTATATTTTCCATATCTTCGTTACTCATTTCCTTCTGATCTTCAGTCATATGTTTTCAATTTCTTACTGAACAGCTCCAGATGCTTGTCTGGCAGGCTATTCCAACAAATTCATTAACTCTTCAATCTCCTGGAAGTAGCTCCACCTCCTGTCATCCATTGGTTAATGATACTGTCATTGATCCATTTTATATAGCTAAAAATCTTGGAGATGTCCTTCATACTTACCCTTTCTCACTCTCCACACTCAATAATTTACCAAGTATTGTCAATTCTAACTCCTAAATATCTTATGCTATTGAACCATCTCCACTGCCAAGGATTAGGCCTTCAACCCCTCTTTCGATTGTTTCTTAACTGTTTTCTCCCATGTAAAGTCTTCTTCCCTCTTGTTTAATGCTACCTGGTTCTGGAGATTCTCCCCTTTTATAGCACTACTCCCACTGTATTATAATTGTTTACATGTTTGAATTCTCCATTGGACCATAAGCTCCTAACAGTGTCGTGTTAGTCTTTTCAATCTCAGTTCTTAGAATAAAGCAAGTGTCTACATTGACTATTCAATAAAAATTTGAGTATAGGCATTCATATAGTATGAATATAAGGCACTCTATTAGTTTACCAAGGCATTTAGCCTTCACTTTATTTATGATAAGTGCAAAAAGTATGTCTATTAAAGATGTTTTAAATGTCAGCATGTGGTTTGGATGAATCTTCTTGCCATCCCTATAAATCCAACACACAAGCAACAATATGTAAATAATCTTCCTAATAGAGAGTTAATTGACTCAACAAACTAGTTTATTGGAATGTTTAAATTCACTAAATTTTCTGATGTGAATTTTAAAGTTTAAGACATCTTAATGATGACAAAATTTCTTAACCCTTTCTCCCCTTTGCCTTGACATGAAAACAAAATCGTGGCCCAAAAAAGAACAATGACCATTCCTTGAAAGAATTTTCCACTTCAAAAGATTTGAATTTAGTGTTATCTTTTACATATTGTCACAAGTAAAAAAAATAATGAAAAATGATGACCATATTTCTGAGTCAACTTCTACTTCTTTAAATGAGTTATGTTCTAAAGGTCAGAAATAATATAGCGGGGGTCAATAAATAATTATATACATAAAATTTAGAAAAATAAGTCCTAGAAAAAGAGCTGAAATTAGTACTTTTCAGACATTAATTCTGTGCTTAATCTTTATCATTACATATCAGAACTTGTCTACCCAACTAGATAGAAATGTATTAAGATAAGGAGTGTGCTTGAACATGATATCAGAAATAAAGAATGGTAGGATGATGTAAATTAGGACTTTATTTTTTATTATCATGTCTTGATCGTAGCTTTGTAGCCAACTGCAGAGACATTACAGAAGACAGTCCAAGAAGCAGAGAGACAATTAGGGACTCACTTTACATGCTTATTAATATCTTATTGGTTAATATCAGGCAAATACAATTAAAATAAGAAAAAATTCCTGGAAGAGAATGTTGTAAAGAAGATGAAATCCCAAGGAATTTAAAAACAGGAGAATCCAGGGCACTCAAAACATCTTGTTATAGCAGCCATTTCTAACTAAAAAGCACTTTAGGGTTATGTAAAACAGTTTTTCAAGTTTCCCCTAGATATGAAAAGATCAACGACTATAACTAAAACATTCTCTCCATAATAAGGCAATACGGAAAGGTATTATTTCTACCATTTTCAAAAAACTCTTGTGCCAGTCCATAATTTCTCCCCAGATGAAAATGGTCAAACATAAATGCAAATCAAATTTAAAAAAAAAAAGAGGAAACTGCTCAAGTGCTATACTGTCCCTGCCATATATGATTACTAAAGACTCATTCCCATAAACCATCTCTGATTACAGTATTCACTTGAAAAAAACCTCCATCAAACTCAGTTCTAAGAGGAAAATATAAACCATTCCTTTATCAGCAACGCTAGTATGGACTGGAGTGCTGCCTTTTAAATGCAAATTAAGCCAAACTTAATTGGACTCTTCCAATAGCACAACTTCAGAGCTTGTCAGCAATCAGTATTCACTACTTTGGCAATGCAAAATCACAATAAAAAGGGACAACTTTAAAAAATACCATTCTTTGCATTTGAGCAGAGTTTAGGTTGAACAGCTTTTAATAAGAATGATCTCAATTCAGGTGTTTTAAGGGATTTTCATTAAGAATATTCTTTTCAAAGTAGCCACATATGAGAGTATACTTAGTATTTTACTTTTTTAAGGAAAATCACACTAAACTAACTTGACACCACATTTCAGAGAGAATATATTTAGTACAAAATGGAAGACCAAAGGCTTGATTTTACTCGTGCATTCATTTGTGGAAGGCTAAATTATACATAGTAAATTGGCATAATGAAGTCACCCAGTAATTTGAAATTTATAACCACTTGGGTGTACTTGGCTAAAGTTTGTCTTTCCTTCTATTTAAAAAAAAAAAAAAAGGTTTCTATTTTCAGCAAAATCAAGTGTACACAAGGAAAGGGATTTCCATATTTAAGAGTAAAGACCACAGACCTACTAATGTAAAACTAGCATTTATAGAAAAATATTGCTTGGGCTAATGAATATGAATTCCTAGTATATAATAAGTGAATTTATTTTTTAAAAGCAGATATTTATATATCATCAGGATTTGAAGGATATATAAGACCAAAATAACATTACTTTTTGACAGAGAAGGAAAAGGGTATTTCAGGAAACTAGGATTTAGATGGAAGAGTTCTCATCTGACTTTCCTTTTCTGCCTGTCCTAGTTCTAACAGTGTTTTAGGCAACTACTACCAAGTAATAAGAGTTTGCACTTCTGATAAGAAACTATTTTCCATACCTGGAATAGGGACAGGAGTGCATATTGCTTATTCTTGAGAAGATAAATTGCCCTGCTGAGCTGAAGGAGAGGTTTTATGTGAGGGATATATATGCTGAAATAGGTCAAGTTATGGAAAGCTATGAAGGCAGGGTGAAGCATTTGTATTGTTTACTTGTAGCACTTTAGTTCTCAATCTTTTTTCTTTGGTAGCATCTGATGGATGGCATTCAGGTGAACAATGCATTCCTATGAGTGTACCCAGAGATACGTGCAACTCCCAGAGTAGGAGCTCTAGCTCCACCCTCTTCTCTTCCAAGAAAGAAAATGTTTCTGAATCAGTGAGAATGTTATTATAAATGCACATTTATTTTTCTTCTAGATGTCTAGACATAATCTAAGATGGGATTTCAAAGAGTAAAATCTAACTCCATATAATCATACTGAATAAAACCACATCCTCTTTTTATATTTTCTTCTTATTTAAAAGAAAAGAATACACACAATGTTAATGTAGGATTCAGAAAATAGATTTTTTTTTTAATCAGGGTAAATAGCCTTCCCTTATGCTTAAACGCTAAGTAGACAGCTAGTCTATAGATAGGCTTGATAAAGGAAGCAAAGTGGCAGCTTATAGGCATGTATTGTTCTGCCATTAATAATAAGGGCAGGGCTTCCCTGGTGGCGCAGTGGTTGAGAATCTGCCTGCTAATGCAGGGGACACGGGTTCGAGCCCTGGTCTGGGAAGATCCCACATGCCACGGAGCAGCTGGGCCCGTGAGCCACAACTACTGAGCCTGCGCGTCTGGAGCCTGTGCCCCGCAACGGGAGGGGCCGCGATAGTGAAAGGCCCGCGCACCGCGATGAAGAGCGGTCCCCGCACCGCGATGAAGAGTGGCCCCCACTTGCCGTAACCAGAGAAAGCCCTCGCACGAACCGAAGACCCAACACAGCCATAAATAAATAAATAAATAAATAAAGTAGCTATTAAAAAAAAAAAAATGAAACAAAACAAAATCTCCCAACTTTAAAAAAAAATAATAATAATAATAATAAGGGCAAATAATTATTAGTTATTAACTAAAATTATGATTAGTGTTCTAATAATTTTTGAATATAATTTCAATGTTTAAAAATTAAGAGAGTGAATACAATTTTGAATTTCTAGCCTCTCTTGAAAATTTCAAAGATTGAGCAACACTGACCTCACATTTCCAGATGTCAGCAATCAGCCAAAAGTGAAGAGCAGATACTCCCTCTAGATGAGGCAAGCATTTTAATTTTCCAAACACCCTTCCCAGCTCATTTCACTCCATTATGTTCTTATTCCTCATAAGCGTTTGAGTTTGTGATCCCTGACGTAGTGTTTGAGGACCAAATATAGATGATTGGGACAGATTAGGGCAAAGGGATGAATTATAAATCAATGAGAATTCTGTTATCCCACACTGTCTTCCTCAGCCCTGTGGAAATGTATGTATGCTTCAAAATGAATGATGTGAAAAGCATGTGATTAAAAGATATAATCTGCATCTAAACATTTTAACAGGATTATATCTGTGGAAAGATTATTTTGGTAGAGGGAAAGGGAAGGCCTTTTCCAGAGCTTCTCAAATAAAGTGGTATACATAGCCACTTTAGCTTATATGGGTAACGATGATGCCTTCATAGAAATCTTTGAAGCGGTATTGAACAAGGAAAGAAGTCACAACTTCTGGGGATTTTGAAAATAACAGAACAGAAAAGGAAGGAGGGAAGGAAGGAAGAAAGGATGAGCCATGTGACTCATTCATCTCTGTCAGGGCCAGGCATCCTGTGTGGAAAGGCAGCATGCTTTCTGTTAACAGAGACTTCTGGAAGGAAGGGTATAATATAGAATTTTTGTTTTCATACCTATTAAATTTTTTAATAATATTTAGGATTTTTGAATCAAGTTGTAACATTTGACTGCACCTTAGTCCATGAAATGTGAAGTAAAAGCCTTAACTGTGACGATGAGGTTGAGAGAATTAAGTGACGTTTCTTATGTTGATTGACCTTTGACTTCTTCTGGATTGAAGGAAATAGGGAGATTTGGGCTCTAAAAGAGGGCTCAAGAGATGATGGAAGTGGTGAGGGTGGGAGGAAGAGAGTTGACTGAGCTCCAGAAATTGTGACTCAACAAGATGAGAACTAATGAAGGAAATGGACAGTGGGTAGTAGGAGATCCTGTGAAAGGCCGAGACAGATAGATTTTTTAAATAGTGTCATTAGATATTCAATTTACAAGGTATTTTTCCCCTGCTGTATTTTCCTTTGTTATTCTTATGTTTTCAATAAGTTCATTAAACACTACAGCCTAGAGTCAGCAGTGCTTTGGTGAGTACAGGTATCTGAGCTACATTTCCCTAAGGATAAAGTCAGTTTGGAGAAAACAGGCCAAGGCCAGCAACTTCAGCAGTTCGGGGAGCAGTCATAAGATTGCCATAGATGAATTGCATAAGAGCTAGGGCTCAGAGAAGATATTAAAAATGAGAAGGGAAATCAAGCACAAGAAGAATACAAGCATACCCGGGGAATGGTCGATAGTTCTTACAGGAATTAGACTTTCTGTGGTAACCCAGGATAGACTCTTTCATTATGATTAGTTGGAAATTAAAACAGAGGACAACCTCAAATGGCTGCAGAATTTGTGGCCACCTGGTGTCATTGTTTCGATGTATTTTAATGAGTGCTTTCCATGATTAAGGCCAGATATTGTTTCTTACTCCTCTTTGTCTCCACATACATATATCTGGCATGCACTGAAGCCCTCAATAAATTGCTTGAATGGATACATGATATGCACGTCTGGAGGTAGGGATGTGGTTAACTGGGAATAGCCCTGATTGAAAACAAATTAATTTTCCAAACATGACTTCATTCCCCAACAACACAATCACAGATGAATCCTCCAAAAGAAATTCTGAATTGTTGGTTTTAATGTCCTAGCCCATATCAGAAGAGCTGAGATCCACTCGCCTGGGGGTTTGCACAGGAGAGAGTCATTTAAAAAAATAGGTACACTCATGATTACAGGGTGAGGAAATCCTCTGCCAGTGTTGAGCCTTTAGTTCCCTGACTTTACCCTTCTTCATTGTGAATAAAGTATATAAAACTAGGATTTTATTTTTCCATTATGTTACAAAATGATTGAACTACCTCTGTGTAATCTTGTCTTTTTTTTTCTTCTTTTATTTTTGTGTATTTATTTCCTGAAAGATTTCTCTTGAAAGCATTTTTTTATTTGTTGGGAGATTATTTCCTGAAAGTTTTTCACTTCAGGGTAATGTTAAGTCAATCTTGAGTGGAATTGGAGAGAGAGGAATTCATGAGAGAGTGAGATATGATTCCAAGATGCCTTTTGCCTTAATCTTTCCAGTTTGGTAAAACAGTATACAAACCTCCTTGGCTCAGAGCTCAGAACAGGCCCACCAGGCTCATATTGCCCTGGTATTTGTTTTTCTACTGATCCACTAGAGTGACTTTTCTCAGCCTGGTAAACAAGCTGCTCTAGCCACAGTATAATCAGGAGAACAGGTACCAATGTTAGACATTTTAATCTTTACTTTTTTTCAAGGTGTGCCAAAGGGGCTGGGGTAGGGCACAGGATGGGGTGAGGATAGTCTGCCACGATGCAACCAATAAGAGGATGCTCTACTTAAAAAGAATTTAAAAACAATCAGGCTAAAAGTCAGCTTTTACTAACACCATATGTCAGCATTTCTAAACATTGTCAGTGATAAAATACTCCTCCTGTCATGGCTGACTGCTCCCGTGTTCCCTTCCATCACTGCTTTTTTCCCCTTATTTTTCTTCCTTTCTAATTAAATTAACAAAGCGTTTATAATCATAAGCACAAAACTCCAACGACTCTGCCGCTTGATAACTGTGTGACCTTGGGCAACTCATTTAACATCTCTGTAGGTATATTGATAGGATACACTTTACAGATATGTGTGAGAAATTAATGAGTTGATTTTTATAGTGCTTATAAACAAATAATAACTTCTTAATGTATTCTAATTATAATTATTCCTTTAGGTATTTGATGGTTACTTTTTAAAATAGGTACAGTAATACTAAGGCTTTATTAGTTTGTAATTTGGAATTCCAAATTGCAAGAATATTTGTTACATTTGCACTGCTTCTGGATATAATCAAACAACTCAAGCTTAAAATAGGAGAAACTGATCTTTCTTATATATTTTACTAAACTCTGTATAAAAACAGGAACCAATGAAAAGAGACAGATTTTGCAGAGAATCTTGGGTTGTGAATGGGAGAATGTGATTTGAGTATTTATTGAACATCTACTATATGTCAGGTACTGTGAGTGATACCAAGATATGAAATATCATCTCTACTCTTACAATCTAGTGGGTGAGAATAAATCATGCCAAAGACCTGTATATACACAAAGTGATTCCTCTGTTTGTCCGTGGAAGATATCGTTAATTGATCACAACACTATTTCTAAATATTAATGGCTTCACAATCCTTCTGAATGTAAGACCTCAAGTAGCCATCACCTATCTATGGAAGTTGGTAGTTAAGATTAAACCTATTTGCTATTGGGGTCAAGATGGTACCTAATTGTTAAATGAATAATCTGGTCTGCAGGAAATCATATTAAAGGGATGAAAAAGTGAAACCTTTTGAGAAAGAGTGACCTTCAATTGTACTTAAGAATAAATGAAATGATACTTAATGATACTTAAAATGACCCAAGTGATAAAGTTTAGCAATATTTTAATATAATTTTGTGGTCACTTATTTTATTTTAAAGAAAATACAGTATTCATCTTTCAAAGTTTGAAATAAGTTTTATGAACACAAAATGTTCTAATGAAGTCAAGCAATATCTTCTTAGATTATTAGGGTCAGTCTCAGTCTAGAAGTAGTGTTCTGTAGATCAAATTGATCAGCTGGATTTATATCCATTTGTTGAAAAGAACTATTTGGATTAAAAAACCTAAAAATCAATTAGAATGAGAATGAGACTTTAAAGGTGATTTGTTTCTTTCTCTTTAGAGAATATAAAGCACAAATCCTTTAATTTTTATAGGCGATACATAGAGCCCCTAAATAAATAAAACATAAGAAAGGATTTCTTATACATATATTTATATATAATTGCATATTTATCCTGGTTGTTTCTTTTTAAATTGCCAGTTCATATGACTCATGTTCCAAAACAGAGTATTTTTTATGAAAGCTAAACATGACCTATTTAAAAAATAGAGCTTTTCACCTGCACTGCAGGTAGCTAATTTGCAAATTAAATGTAAAAGAAGTCAAGAGTTCAAGCTAAAAATGTTCAAATGCATATTTAATTTTAAAATAACATTAGCCATTCTTTATAATTGAGGAGATAACATGGGGTATGATCTCACAATTCACTTTTTATCTCCTTTCCTTGAGTTGGTATCTCCTAACATAATATTCTTAGCACAGGGAAATACAGCTATTTATAATTAATATTTCTTATTTTCAAATACTTTGAGGAAAAAATAATTTATTTATTTTATTGAAGTATAGTTGATTTATAATTTCATGTTAGTTTTAGGTGTATAGCACAGTAATTCATAGTGATAAGTATATATTCTTTTCCTGATTTTCCATTATAAGTTATTACAAAATGAGTATAATTCCCTGTGCTATTCAGTAGGCCCTCATTTGTTGTCTGTTTTATGTATAATACTGTATATGTGTTAATCCCAACCTCCTAATTTATCCCTCCCCCCCTTTGCTCTTTGGTAACCATAAGTTTGTTTTCTGTGTCTGTGGGTCTATTTTTGTTTTGTAAGTAAGTTCATTTGTTGTTGTTGTTTTTTTTTTTTAGATTCCACATATAAGCAATATCATATGATATTTGTCTTTCTCTGTCTGGCTTACTTCACTTAGTATGATAATCTCTAGGTCCATCCATGTTGCTGTAAATGGTATTATTTCATTCTTTTTTATGGCCGAGTAATATTCCAGTGTGTGTGTGTGTGTGTGTGTGTGTGTGTGTGTGTGTGTGTGTGTGTGTACACCATATTTTCTTTATCCATTCATCTGCGGATGGACTTTTAGGTTGCTTCCATGTCTTGGCTATTGTAAAAAGTGCTGCAATGAACATTGGGGTGCATGTATCTTTTTGAATTATGGTTTTCTCCAGATATATGCCCAGGAGTGGTATTGCAGGGTCATATGGTGACTTTATTTTTAGTTTTGTAAGGAACCTCTATAGTGTCCTCCATAGTGGCTGTACCAATTTACATTCCCACCAACAGTGTATGGAGGCTTCCTTTTTCTCCACACCCTCTCCAGCATTTATTATTTGTAGGTTTTTTGATGATGACCATTCTGACCAGAGTGAGGTGGTACCTCACTGTAGTTTTGATTTGCATTTCTCTAATAATTAGCGATTTGAGCATCTTTTCATGTGCCTGTTGGCCACTTGTATGTCTTCTTTGGAGAAATGTCTATTTAGGTCTTCTGCCCATTTTTTGACTGGGTTGTTTGGTTTTTGTTTTTTTTTTTATTGAGCTGTATGAGCTGTTTGTTTATTTTGGAAATTAATCCTTTGTCAGTTGCATCATTTGCGAATATTTTCTCCCATTCAGTGGGTTGTCTTAAATGCACAGGTAACTTTTTTCACAGCAGAAATTGTCTTATTCTGCAGAGGATACTGGTGGGAATATCTGCATGTAGTGTAGTGGGAAGGAGTAAAGAGAGGACCTGGGATGCATTTTGCAGGAAAACACAGAAGTCAGTGTTCCCTGGGATTCAGAAATCTAATAGATCAGGTGGCTCTCTAGCTCTTCTTAACTGCTATTGCCTCTTGCAATTTTCTTCCATTTTTTCCTGGAGGAAATCAGTAGGGGTCTGATTTCTGGTCTGTCTTGAAACATGGAACATCCAGCTGGCAGGAGTAATGTGTGTAGGTGGGCTACAATTAGTTCTCTGGGAACATTGTGCTGTGGGAACAATTCAGGCTCTTTTTCCTGATCCCATATACTTCTGTTCTGAATGAAAGAGCTAGTGGCAGTAGGAAAATATATGTCTTATCATTGCTACACCTTCAAATGACCTAATGTTTCAAGAAGGATGAAGGGGTCACTGGTTCTAAATATAGTAGAGAAATAAAGTAATTTAAGGACTCACAACTCTTATGTTGTGTGTTTTTCTTTAAGTCAACACTGCAATGGTCTTCCCTTAGGTAACCATAAAGTTTACTTTCCTGCATCCTATAGGTCTCTTCTCAAATGCTACCTCTCAGAGAAGATGTCTTGAATTGTCCTTGATAGAAAAAAAAAGGTTTGGGAAAAGAAAAATAACTTTTATTATGAAATATAGAATGAGCATAGCATAGAGGCACTAGTAAGAATTGCATTTTTAATGATTAAATGTCCAACCTTAATGGAAAATAATAGATTCCTTTAGAGTAAACAAAGCATGGGAGAAAACTTCACTGGCAGTGCTTCTCTTTACCTTAGTTTTGATATCAATATGCTGGTATAAGTCTGTAACAGTACTTCTAAATCCAGAGAGAAAATTTGTAACAGTGATCTTGCTTTTTATTATTTCAATTTGGCAGTTACTTCCCAGATTATCTTTGCTATAGATACAGCATATAATGAGAGTCAGTTTTTTTGTACCCACTAAGATATCTTAAACATAGATTACTGAGGAGTTATTCATATTACTAATGAATTAGGAGTTATTCATTAGTAATATCCCTATAGGCTCTCATAAGAGCATACTTATATAGACTAATTTATAGGTTCTTCTAAGAAGTACAGGAGAGTATAATGAAAAAGAAAATGTTTCTTCAGTTCACTCTACTATTAGCTCACTTTAAAAAATCTGTTTAATTTTCGTCCAAAGAAACGGGCTTTGTAGTATATAAACACTGAATTAAACAATTTATTGGGTTCAAAAAGTGGGAAAAGATGGCCTTAAGTGTGGATGCATTTTATAGAATCAGTGAAGATAAAGCACCACTTATCTTTTTTTCTTCTTCCTGTATGAATATCCCAGTGCCTAATAAAGGATATGCGTGTCAAGAATAGATATAAAATAAATGAATGAGTGACACAGTGAGAACAGACTGAATCACAGGACTTCCATATTAAACACAGGGTTGGTGGAGATAATTATTAAGTTCTTTATTTAATATTTATTTTTAACTTGCTACACTTTGGTAGAGATGTATATTTCTAGTCTATATTTCCTGAATTGGTCCTCAGGACCAAAATTCCAAAATCTCTTGTTTTTAGAGAATTCTTAACAATGTGTACGTCATAAAACCATTTGAAAATGTGATAGAAATTATGACTTTTTTTCCTAAACTGGGGTGGGGGAACACAGATAGGCACATGCCTATATACAATTTCAAGGGATTTATTAATATTTTGAAGTTCATCCTTCAATTAAGGACCTTTGAAATTGAGGACAGTATTTATTCATAAAGAATTCTCTTAATACATGGCTCTCCATCGTAATGAGCTAGTCCCTTTGGGAAATGAATGAACTGAGAAAACTATAGGACACTTTACTCAAAGAGAATATGCTTTTTTGAGTAGCATTAAAGGATTTACATTTGTATTATAATCATAAATCTAATTATTGTGGTACTTGAAACATTAAAAATAGGAAATGAAATTACCTATGAGCCAAAAAAATTAAGATTTGTCTCCCAGAATCAAATTAAGTGCACAGCAAATGTAAGCAGTCAATATTGTCAATGTGGGGATAAGGAAAATAAAACAAACAAAAAACATGAGGTCTGTTACTTTTGGTTCTGAGTTCATAGGAAACCCCTCATGCACATAAATAAATCTTCAGAACTGACTTCCACAGCAGTTTGAGTTTTTGAGTTTTTTTGGAGGAGGTGAAGTGAGAATTGGATAAAGTCCTTTTTCACAGATCCTAATAACTCTTCACATAAGGAACTTTCTGCTTTGCTTACATGTAGGATTTAATTTTGGACTATTATATACTTACCAGACCATCTAGATTTCTTATTTAGTAATGTAGGTTCACAAGACAAGTTATCTAAATAAAAGAAAAACAATCATATCTCTATATAATGATGAGTATACATTTATCCATAGATTCATCTATTCAACAATATTTAACAAATCCCTACTGTGTGTAAGACAATATTCCAATCACTGCAGCAGGAAGATAAGGCATGTACACAAAGCACAGTAATGTAGTGTTGTGTGTGGTCTAAGAGATTAAAACACTTTATGGGAGTTCAGAAGAGGGACAAAAAAAGATTTATGACTAGGAAAGAACAGAGAAGGTTAGGGAGCAGGAGAATGCTCTGGTCTCAGCTATATTTGATGATGCTTGAACTGATCAGTATAGGGTAGTTTAGAATGAAGAACTTGGAAGCAGGAAGTCTAAGCAGTAGGCTATATAGCAATGGTTTACAGGAGAGGAATTTTACACTCAATATACAGTGGTAGCTGTACAGATGAAAACTAGATTACAGAAAAAAAAGGCATCGTAAAGGTTAAAGAAGCAGGCCTTAATAATGTATGGATATTGAGTAATAATAAGGAAGAATCAAAACCAACTCAGTATATTTGGTAGGAAACACCCATAATTAGCAGAAACAGGAAAGGCAAAATAAAAGGTAGTTATGGGAAACATGGTGAATGTGATGCATGCTGAAAACCTAGGTTTGTAAGAACAGTTAAACACAGACTTCTGTCAAAAAGGTTCACTCCAATCACCACCAGAGTTCTGTTAACATTAAACTAATGAGGCTCTCACGTCATTTATACCCCATAGGGGTTAAGCTGTGCAAAAATTCTGTCTTCAACGCCCTAGAATAAATTTGCTGTTAAAGTGAATAGTGAGACAAGTAACCGATGATGGGAAAAGGATTACAATTCAAAATATATTTTAAACACAGAGAGGTAAAAACACTCTCTTCACATCACTCTTTGACCTTCTGAGGGTGCTGGGTTTCTAAACCAATAAATTTGAGTTGAGAGTATTTAAAGGCATATACCAGCATTTGGTATGTGACAGGAGTATATTGTCATTGCTTATTTTCATTGTATAAATAATACAGGTTGAGTCAGGGGATAGTAGGAAAGCAAGGAAACCCTTAAAGAGAATTTCTGTAACTTTTCAATTCTGTAGCTTGTTAGTTCTCTCCTTTGTTTCAGATCCATGTGCACAAAATCTATTCTTTCGAAAAATGAAAGAAGGTTGGTTTGTGTTTACCTACTGTTAACTGGTACACCCTCACAGATAGAAAGTGCTATCACAACAATACAATCTAGACTTTAAAAATTAATTTTTAAAAAGGATAAAAGATTAAAATGAAAAAGGTAATTGAGGATACTCATTAACACTTTTATAAGAGTAGTAAGAATCACCAGTACAATGCTAAGAGAAAATAAGATAGTCAACCCCTATTGTGATACTGAGGAAGACCTTCATAAAGAAAAATTGGTATAAAAAATCATTATCCATGAAATTCAAGACATATTGGTTGAAAAAGTACTGGATAAATAATACCATTTATAATTCATATAAGAAAAGTGGATCTAAATTTGGATTATTTTCCCATTTGACTGTCAGATATAACTGACCTTTAGATTAAATTTTCTGGTGTCAGTTTCCCATTAATATTAAATGTTCCAAGCCAACTCTCAAGTAGATTTTCTCAACTTCTGATTTGGGATGTTATATGATCTTGATTATATACCAGTTCTTATTTAACCTTCAAATGGAATGTATATTCAAGCAAATATCATTACTAAATTCCAATTTAAAATTGTTTTGATTTAAATTAACTTTAGTTTAACAGAACTCTGAAAACAGGTTTTAAAAAAACCTCAGTCATTTATTGGTATTAAATTTCATTACTCTTATTTTTTATCAGTCAGTTATTAAATCCATGTGGTCTTTATAGCCATAAAAATATTTCACATAGTAATGAATACAGTTATTTAGCTTGAATATAATTTCTGCAATGTGTTTGTTTTAAATTTGTCAGTTGAGTCATTTACTTGCTTAAGTAAACCATTAGTATATGAAGTACTGTGCCAGTCACTTCTCTTGAATGTAATCCTCTCAAAATTGAGGCTGTTTCTGATGGACAGAGATGCAATTAAAATGAAGAAGCCCTTGTAAGCCATGAAGTACAGAGAAACAACATTAGTTGTGTGAGTTCAACATCCAACTCTACCGACTCTACTAGTATAAGACTTCAGTATTGGGGAAGCTTGTTTTACATGCAAGAATTATGTAATTTAGTGATATGACATGGTTGCCAAAAATGCTAGTGTCCTCTTGGTCCTCCTTCAATAGCCTATGGTATCCAGAGCAACTGACAAAATAATTTATGCATTATTTCTGTCTCCTATTAATCTATCAATCAATGTACACCTATTGATATACATGTCTATACAAATATAGAGATACATAGAGCGTTTGTGTCTATTATATATTTGTACATATATATATGTGTTATATATTATATAATATATATGTGTAGATATAATATATATATGTAAAATATGTGTGGAGTACACAACTTAATATAGTTTTGACTCAATTCACATGTCCTAGCTTTAAATCTTGGTTCTAATTCTGACCTGCTATGTGACCTTGAGCAAAATGATTAACCTTTCTAAATCTCAAATTTGTCATCTGTGAAAATGGATCCGATGATATTTCTTACTTCACAAAATTATTAGTAATAATCAGCAGAATCCTAGAGCTCACTTAACACACTATCAATATTTTATGCTAGCTATTTTACATACATAGACACACAAAATAATCCAAAAAAAATACAAAAATGTCCACAATAAAAAGCCCAAATCCATTTTAAAAATCCAAAACTATTTTAGAAATCAATATCATCAATTTTATGTCATAGCAACTGAAGAACTCCAATAAAATAGGCGTTAAATTTCTGTCAACATCCACTGTGAAATCAAGCATAGATTAGGGAAAACTGTTGCAATATGATATACCCTTGGACTATGAACAATTAGCTAAATACCAAAAATTTTTTAAATTAAAACTATCTTATTTCACAAACTGAAATTGGTAATCCCTCTCAAGTTAACATCGCTGTTTTTAGTGACTCAAAGTGAAACACAACCATTTGTGTCTTTTTACTGCTGGTTTTAGCTGTGGGCTAAAAACAAACAACAAGCAGACAACTATGATTCTAATTCAGCAGAAACAATAAACAACAGTTTAGTATGCAGTTCCCTCCGCTAGAACACATTTCAACTGCACCTTTCCTTCTTGGTTTGGTTAACACTACTCATCCTTTTGGACTTGGCCTAAGTGTCATCTGTAGGGAAGCCTTCTGTATGGTTCCTAAAACTAAGTTAGTTCCACAGAAGTTATACTAGAGTCTAGCTCATGGTAAGAACTCAAGAAATATTTGCTAGTTACTCATGTTCCAGATAGTTAGTTTTGAAAATAGTGTTCAGATGAACCCAACGTTCTCTCAAAGTTGCTGTCAGGGATTGAGGGAGGGACATAATGGGTAGGGCTCTCAGGTTTAACTAAACTGATTCAGGTTATATCACATTCATATACTGCAATTTAATGTAGGATTTCATTTGGTAAAGTGGTCCATTGTTTGAATAGCTTGAAAACTATTACCAAGAAAACCATTTACTCCTCTAAGGAACTCAACAGTTATTTTTGCTTCAGAGGATGTTCCAGGTATTGGGGATAAAACTGCTAATAGGACAAAGAAAACCCTAGTCTTCAGGGAGCTTACATTATTGAGGAGATAACTCAAATTATATATCATGTTTTTTTTTTTTTTAGTTATTTCTGAGATATGCATTTTAAAGTAATAACTAGGATTATTACTTATAACATTATACCAGAACATATAAGATTTTTAGAAATTTCATGTAATGTCTGAAACACTTATATTAACATATTTCCATACATATTTCCATACAAATACAAATATAAGATTTTTAGAAATTTCATGTAATGTCTGAAACATATTTCCATACAAATAACCCAATGAAAGTTTAGTATTAGTTGTCTTGTTTGTTTGTTTTTTTATACTGCAGGTTCTTATTAGGCATCAATTTTATACACATCAGTGTATACATGTCAATCCCAATCGCCCAATTCAGCACACCACCATCCCCACCCCACCACAGTTTTCCCCCCTTGGTGTCCATATGTCCATTCTCTACATCTGTGTCTCAACTTCTGCCCTGCAAACTGGCTCATCTGTACCATTTTTCTAGGTTCCACATACATGCATTAATATACGATATTTGTTTTTCTCTTTCTGACTTACTTCACTCTGTATGACAGTCTCTAGATCCATCCACTTCTCCACAAATGACTCAATTTCGTTCCTTTTTATGGCTGAGTAATATTCCGTTGTATATATGTACCACAACTTCTTTATCCATTCGTCTGTTGATGGGCATTTAGGTTGCTTCCATGACCTGGCTATTGTAAATAGTGCTGCAATGAACATTCGGGTGCATGTGTCTTTTTGAATTACGGTTTTCTCTGGGTATACGCCCAGTAGTGGGATTGCTGGGTCATATGGTAATTCTATTTTTAGTTTTTTAAGGAACCTCCATACTGTTCTCCATAGTGGCTGTATCAATTTACATTCCCACCAACAGTGCAAGAGGGTTCCCTTTTCTCCACACCCTCTCCAGCATTTGTTGTTTGTAGATTTTCTGATGATGCCCATTCTAACAGGAGTGAGGTGATACCTCATTGTAGTTTTGATTTGCATTTCTCTAATAATTAGTGATGTTGAGCATCTTTTCATGTGCTTCGTGGCCGTCTGTATGTCTTCTTTGGAGAAATGTCTATTTAGGTCTTCTGCCCATTTTTGGATTGGGGTGTTTGTTTCTTTAATATTGAGCTGAATGAGCTGTTTATATATTTTGGAGATTAATCCTTTGTCCGTTGATTCGTTTGCAAATATTTTCTCCCATTCTGAGGGTTGTCTTTTCGTCTTGTTTATGGTTTCCTTTGCTGTGAAAAAGCTTTGAAGTTTCATTAGGTCCCATTTGTTTATTTTTGTTTTTATTTCCATTACTCTAGGAGGTGGATCAAAAAAGATCTTGCTGTGATTTATGTCAAAGAGTGTTCTTCCTATGTTTTCCTCTAAGAGTTTTATAGTGTCCAGTCTTATATTTAGGTCTCTAATCCATTTTGAGTTTATTTTTGTGTATAGTGTTAGGGAGTATTCTAATTTCATTCTTTTACATGTAGCCGTCCAGTTTTCCCAGCACCACTTATTGAAGAGACTGTCTTTTCTCCATTGTATATCTTTGCCTCCTTTGTCATAGATTAGTTGACCATAGGTGCGTGGGTTAATCTCTGGGCTTTCTATCTTGTTCCATTGATCTATGTTTCTGTTTTTGTGCCAGTACCATATTGTCTTGATTACTGTAGCTTTGTAGTATAGTCTGAAGTCAGGGAGTCTGATTCCTCCAGCTCCGTTTTTTTCCCTCAAGACTCCTTTGGCTATTCGGGGTCTTTCGTGTCTCCATACAAATTTTAAGATGATTTGTTCTAGCTCCGTAAAAAATGCCATTGGTAATTTGATAGGGATTGCATTGAATCTGTAGATTGCTTTGGGTAGGATAGTCATTTTCACAATATTGATTCTTCCAATCCAAGAACATGGTATATCTCTCCATCTGTTGGTATCATCTTTAATTTCTTTCATCAGTGTCTTATAGTTTTCTGCATACAGGTCTTTTGTCTCCCTAGGTAGGTTTATTCCTAGGTATTTTATTCTTTTTGTTGCAGTGGTAAATGGGAGTGTTTCCATAATTTCTCTTTCAGATTTTTCATCATTAGTGTATAGGAATGCAAGAGATTTCTGTGCATTAATTTTGTATCCTGCAACTTTACCATATTCATTAATTAGCTCTAGCAGTTTTCTGGTGGCAGTTTTAGGATTCTCTATGTATAGTATCATGTCATCCGCAAACAGTGACAGTTTTACTTCTTCTTTTCCAATTTGTATTCCTTTTATTTCTTTTTCTTCTCTGATTGCCGTGGCTAGGACTTCCAGAACTATGTTGAATAATAGTGGTGAGAGTGGACATCCTTGTCTTGTTCCTGATCTTAGAGGAAATGCTTTCAGTTTTTCACCATTGAGAATGATGTTTGCTGTGGGTTTGTCATATATGGCCTTTATTATGTTGAGGTAGGTTACCTCTATGCCCACTTTCTGGAGAGTTTTTATCAGAAATGGGTGTTGAATTTTGTCAAAAGCTTTCTCTGCATCTATTGAGATGATCATATGGTTTTTATTCTTCAATTTGTTAATATGGTGTATCACATTGATTGATTTGCGTATATTGAAGAATCCTTGCATCCCTGGGATAAATCCCACTTGATCGTGGTGTATGATCCTTTCAATGTGTTGTTGGATCCTGTTTGCTAGTATTTTGTTGAGGATTTTTGCATCTATATTCATCAGTGATATTGGTCTGTAATTTTCTTTTTTTGTAGTGTCTTTGTCTGGTTTTGGTATCAGGGTGATGGGGCCTCATAGAATGAGTTTGGGAGTGTTCCTTCCTCTGCAATTTTTTGGAAGAGTTTGAGAAGGATAGGTGTTAGCTCTTCTCTAAATGTTTGATAGAATTCACCTGTGAAGCCATCTGGTCCTGGACTTTTGTTTGTTGGAAGATTTTAAATCACAGTTTCAATTTCATTACTTGTGATTGGTCTGTTCATATTTTCTGTTTCTTCCTGGTTCAGTCTTGGAAGGTTATACCTTTCTAAAAATTTCTCCATTTCTTCCAGGTTGTCCATTTTATTGGCATAAAGTTGCTTGTAGTAGTCTCTTAGGATGCTTTGTATTTCTGCGGTGTCTGTTGTAACTTCTCCTTTTTCATTTCTGATTTTAGTGATTTGAGTCCTCTCCCTCTTTTTCTCGATGAGTCTGGCTAATGGCTTATCAATTTTGTTTATCTTCTCACAGAACCAACTTTTAGTTTTATTGATCTTTGCTATTGTTTTCTTTGTTTCTATTTCATTTATTTCTGCTCTGATCTTTATGATTTCTTCCCTTCTGCTAACTTTGGGTTTTGTTTGTTCTTCTTTCTCTAGTTTCTTTAGGTGTAAGGTTAGATTGTTTACTTGAGATTTTTCTTGTTTCTTGAGGTAGGCTTGTATAGCTATAAACTTCCCTCTTAGAACTGCTTTCGCTGCATCCCATAGGTTTTGGGTCATCGTGTTTTCATTGTCATTTGTCTCTAGGTATTTTTTGATTTCCTGTTTGCTTTCTTCAGTGATCTCTTGGTTATTTAGTAACGTATCGTTAAGCCTCCATGTGTTTGTCTTTTTTACGTTTTTTGCCCTGTAATTCATTTCTAATCTCATAGCGTTGTGGTCAGAAAAGATGCTTGGTATGATTTCAATTTTCTTAAATTTACTGAGGCTTGATTTGTGACCCAAGATGTGATCTATCCTGGAGAATGTTCCATGCGCACTTGAGAAGAACGTGTAATCTGCTGTTTTTGGATGGAATGTCCTATATATATCAATTAAATCTATCTGGTCTATTGTGTCATTTAAAGCTTCTGTTTCCTTATTTATTTTCATTTTGGATGATCTGTCTATTGATGTAAGTGAGGTGTTAAAGTCCCCCACTATGATTGTGTTACTGTCAATTTCCTCTTTTATAGCTGTTAGCAGTTGCCTTATGTATTGAGGTGCTCCTATGTTGTGTGCATATATATTTATAATTGTTCTATCTTCTTCTTGGATTGATCCCTTGATCATTATGTAGTGTCCTTCCTTGTCTCTTGTAACATTCTTTATTTTAAAGTCTATTTTATCTGATATGAGTATAGCTACTCCAGCTTTCTTTTGATTTCCATTTGCATGGAATATCTTTTTCCATCCCCTCACTTTCAGTCTGTATGTGTTCCTAGGTCTAAAGTGGGTCTCTTGTAGACAGCATATATATGGGTCTTGTTTTTGTATCCATTCAGCCAGTCTATGTCTTTTAGTTGGGGCATTTAATCCATTCACGTTTAAGGTAATTATCGATGTGTATGTTCCTATGACCATTTTCTTAATTGTTTTGGGTTTGTTTTTGTAGGTCCTTTTCTTCTCTTGTGTTTCCCACTTAGAGAAGTTCCTTTAGCATTTGTTGTAGAGCTGGTTTGGTGGTGCTGAATTCTCTTAGCTTTTGCTTGTCTGTAAAGCTTTTGATTTCTCCATCAAATCTAAATGAGATCCTTGCCGGGTAGAGTAATCTTGGTTGTAGGTTCTTCCCTTTCATCACTTTAAGTATATCATGCCACTCCCTTCTGGCTTGCAGAGTTTCTGCTGAGAAATCAGCTGTTAACCTTATGGGAGTTCCCTTGTATGTTATTTGTCATTTTTCCCTTGCTGCTTTCAATAATTTTTCTTTGTCTTTAATTTTTGCCACTTTGATTACTATGTGTCTTGGTGTGTTTCTCCTTGGGTTTATCCTGTATGGGACTCTCTGCGCTTCCTGGACTTGGGTGACTATTTCCTTTCCCATGTTAGGGAAGTTTTCAACTATAATCTCTTCAAATATTTTCTCAGGTCCTTTCTCTCTCTCTTCTCCTTCTGGGACCCCTATAATGTGAGTGTTGTTGCGTTTAATGTTGTCCCAGAGGTCTCTTAGGCTGTCTTCATTTCTTTTCATTCTTTTTTCTTTAGTCTGTTCCACAGCAGTGAATTCCACCATTCTGTCTTCCAGGTCACTTATCCGTTCTTCTGCCTCAGTTATTCTGCTATTGATTCCTTCTAGTGTAGTTTTCATTTCAGTTATTGTATTGGTCATCTCTGTTTGTTTGTTCTTTAATTCTTCTAGGTCTTTGTTAATCATTTCTTGCATCTTCTCAATCTTTGCCTCCATTCTTACTCCGAGGTCCTGGATCATCTTCACTATCATTATTCTGAATTCTTTTTCTGGAAGGTTGCCTATCTCCACTTCATTTAGTTGTTTTTCTGGGGTTTTTTCTTGTTCCTTCATCTGGTACATAGCCCTCTGCCTTTTCATCTTGTCTATCTTTCTGTAACTGTGGTTTTTGGTCCACAGGCTGCAGGATTGTAGTTTTTCTTGCTTCTGCTGTCTGCCCTCTGGTGGTTGAGGCTATCTAAGAGGCTTGATGGGAGGCTCTGGTGGTGGGTAGAGCTGACTGTTGCTGTGGCGGTCAGAGCTCAGTAAAACTTTAATCCACTTGACTGTTGATGGATGGGGCTGGGTTCCCTCCCTGTTGGTTGTTTTGCCTGAGGCAACCCAACACTGGAGCCTACCTGGGCTCTTTGGTGGGGTTAATGGCAGACTCTGGGAGGGCTCACGCCAAGGAGCACTTCCCAGAAGCTCCACTGCCAGAGTCCTTGTCCCCACAGTGAAACAGAGCCACCCCCCGCCTCTGCAAGAGACCCCCCAACACCAGCAGGTAGGTCTGGTTCAGTCTCCCCCAGGGTCACTGCTCCTTCCCCTGGGTCCCGATGCGCACACTACTTTGTGTGTGCCCTCCAAGAGTGGGGTCTCTGTTTTCCCCAGTCCTGTCGAAGTCCTGCAATCAATTCCCACTAGGCTTCAAAGTCTGATTCTCTAGGAATTCCTCCTCCCGTTGCCAGACACCCAGGTTGGGAAGCCTGACGTGGGGCTCAGAAGCTTCACTCCAGTGGGTGGACTTCTGTGGTATAAGTGTTCGCCAGTCTGTGAGTCACCCACCCAGCAGTTATGGGATTAGATTTTACTCTGATTGCGCCCCTCCTACCGTCTCACTGTGGCTTCTCCTCTGTCCTTGGACGTGGGGTATCCTCCTTGGTGAAGTCCAGGGTCTTCCTGTCAATGATTGTCCAGCAGCCAGTTGTGATTCTGGTGCTCTCGCAAGAGGGAGTGAGAGCACGTCCTTCTACTCCGCCATCTTGGTTAATCCTCCCAAAATGTATATCATGTTTTTTCATTACTGTAATATTAAGTTAGTAGCACTCTAAGAATTTTAGCTTGAAGAACTATTAGACTTAATTCCAAATGCTTTATTTTACATATGAAGAAATGGATGTCAAGAGAGGGAAGAAAGACTCAGTTAAGGTCACAGTTACTGTAATGTGGAGTTAGAAATAAAACCTAGGCCAGATTTTCAGTCCAATGTACTTGAATACTCTGCCTCTAATCAGTACATCTCTATGGTATCATTGTATTATTATCAAGAATTTAGAGTATTCTGAAAGGAAATTGGTAAATCATCAGAGATTCAAATCCCCTAAATATTAAGGACCATGTAAGATCCCACACCAATACTAGTGGCAGGAACACAAATAGCACATAATTTCTTGTTATAATTTATAATTACTAAAAATCTTAGGTACTCAATATGATGGCATTTAAAGCTGAGCCAAAATGGGCTTTTGTGACTCACTACCCAAGATTTTCTTGGAGGAGAAAAAGTTATTTTTTATTATAAACATATAGACAAGAGTATGGATACATTTAGAATTATTTCTGTCAATAATGAACACTGAAATATTTTGGTTGGATTGATTTTATTGATTTATTTTTCTAGTAACACCACAGCATTTGGTTTTCACCTGGATCTGAGAATGAATTACAGGGAAGGTTGTCAGATTTTAGCTAAAAGTTTCCATAAACTCCTTTAATCTGCAAGTGAATCCACCTGCCTACCCCCTTAAGCATAAAGGTTAAATTAAAATACATACATACATACATAAACAGAGAGACAGAGAGAGATACAAAGACATAGATGTTTTCTCCAGTTCTACTAAGATATAATTGACATATAAATTGTGTAAGCTTAAGGGGTACAACATAATGCCTTGATATACATATTTATTTCAAAATGATTACTATGATAAGTTAATATTCATCACCTCACATAGTTACAAATTCTTTTCTTGTGATGAGAACTTTAAGAGCTACTCTCTTAGAACTTTCAAATATAAAATGCAGTATTGTTATAGTCATTGTGCTGTATATTACAGTCCCAGAAATTATTTATCTTATAAATAGAAGCTTGTACCTTTTGATGACCCTCACCCACTTCCCCAACCCTCTCCCATCTCTGGCAATGACCAATCTGCTCAGTATCTGTGAGGTTTTTTTTTTTTTTTTAAAAGATTCAGCATGTGAAGTTAAATCATACAGTATTTGTCTTTCTCTGTTTGACTTATTTCATTTAGCATAATGCCCTTGAGGTCCACTCAGGTTGTCACAAATGGCAATATTTCCTTCATTTTTATGTCTGAATAGTATTCTCTCTCTCTCTCTCTCTCTCTCTCTCTCCCTCTCTCCCTCTCCCCCTCTCCCTCTCCCTCTCCCTCTCCCTCTCCCTCTCCCTCTCCCTCTCCCTCTCCCTCTCCCTCTCCCTCTCCCTCTCCCTCTCCCTCTCTCTCTCTCTCTCTATATATATATATATCTCACATTTTCTTTATCCATTAATCCATCTATGGACACTTATTTTGTATTCATGTCTTGGCTATTGTAAAAAATGTTGCAATAAACATGGGGGTGCAGATATGTCTCAACATAGTGATTTCATTTCCTTCAGATATATACCAAAAGTGGAGTTGCTGGATCATATGGTAGTCCTATTTTTAATTTTTTCAGGAACCTCCATACTGTTTTCAAAGTGTACCATTCTACATTCGGCCAACCATGTCAAGTGTTCCCTTTTTGCCATACTTGCACCAACACTTGTTATCTCCTGTCTTTGCAATAAAAGCCACCCTAACCAATGTGAGGTGATATCTCATTGTGGTTTTGACTTGCATTAACCTGATTATTAGCAATATTGAGCACCTTTTCATGTACCTGTTGGCCATTTGTATGTCTTCTTTGGAAAAATGTCTGTTTAGATCCTCTGCCCATTCTTATAAATTGAATTATTTGGTTTTTTGTGCTAGTGAGTTTTATGAGTTTCTTATACATTTTGGATATTAATACCTCATCAGATATCCAGTTTGCAAATACTTCCTATTATTCCATAGGTTGCCTTTTCATTTTGATAATTTTGATTGCTGTGCAAAAGCTTTTTAGTTTGATTTACTCCCAATTGTTTATTTTTTTTATTTTATTGCTTGTGTGTTAGATGTCATCTCTAAAAAAAAATCATTGCCAAGAGCTACATCAAGGAGATTTTTTCCTATGTTTTCTTCTATGAGATTTATGGCTTCAGGTCTTGCAATTAAGTCTTTAATCCATTTTGAGTTAATTTTTATGAGTGGTGTAAGATAGGGGTCTGGTTGCATACTTTTACATGTGAATATCCAGTTTTCTCCATACCATTTATTGAAGAGACTACCTCTTCTCCATTGAGTATTCTTGGCTCCATGTCAAATATTGGTTTACCATATACACATGAGTTTATTTCTGAGCTCTAAATTCTGTTCCACTGTTGATGTGTCTTATGTCATACCATACTGTTTTATTTACTGTAGCTTTGTAATATAGTTTGGAGCCACAAAGTGTGATGACTTCAGGTTTGTTCTTTCTCACTATTGCTTTGGCTAATTGGGGTCTTTGTGTTTTCATACAAATGTTAGGATTGTGTTTTCTATTTCTGTAAAAAATTACATTGGAATTTTCATAGGAATTGCTATGAATCTATAGATGGCTTTGGGTAGTATGGACATTTTAACAATATTGCTTCTTCTAATCCATGAGTATGGAATATCTTTCAATTATTTGTTTCCTTTTCAATTACTGTCATCATCATCTTATAGTTTTCAGTGTAGAGTTCTTTCAACTCCTTGGTTAAATATATTGCTAAGTATTTCATTATTTTTGTGCTATTGTAGATGGAATTGTTTTCTTTCTTTTTCAGATCATCCGTTATTAGTTTATAGAAACACTACTGAATTTTGTATGTTGATTTTATATCATAAACCTTTACTGAATTTATTTGTTCTAATAGTTTTTAGTAGAGTCTTTAAGATCTTTTATATATATAATCATGTCATCTGCAAATAGAGACAATTTTAATTTTCCTTTCTGATTCGGATGTCTTTTATTTCTGTTCTTACCTGATTGCTCTGGCTAGACTTTCAGTATGTTGAATAGGAATAGTGTCTTGTTCCTAATCTTAAAGGAAAAGCTTTCAACCTCTCACCATTGAGTATAATGTTAGCTGTGGACTTGTCATATATGGCCTTCATTATGTTGAGGAACATTTCTTCTATACCCAATTTGTTATGATATTTTTATCTTAAATGGATGTTGAATTTTGTCAAATTCTTTTTCTGCATGTATTGAAATGATCATATAACTTTTTATTTTGTTCTTTTAATGTGATACATCACATTTTTTGATTTTCATATGTTGAAGCATCCTTGCGTTCCAGGGATGAATCCCACTTGATCATGGTGTATGATCCTTTTAATGCACTACTGAATTTGGTTTGCTAGTATTTTGCTGAGAATATTTGCTTCTATATTCATCAGGGATGTTGACCTGCAGATTCTTTTCTTATAGGGCTCCTATCTGGCTTTGGTATCAGGGTAATGCTGGCCTCATAAAATGAGTTTAGTAGTGTTCCTCCTCTTCAATTTTTAGGAAGAGTTTGAGAAAGATTGGCATTAATTATTCTTTAATTGTTTGGTAAAATTCACCAGTGAGACCACCTGTCCCTGGGCTTTTATTTGTTGGGGAGGTTTTTGATGACCAATTCAATTTCCTTACTTTTTTGGGGGGTCTCTTCAGATTTTTTTTCTTCATGATTCAGTCTTGGTAGGTTGTATATTTCTAGATATTTTCCATTTCTTCTAGGTGGTCCAGTTTGTTGGTGTATAATTGCTCATAGTAGTTTCTTATGATCCTTTGTGTTTCTGTGGCATCAGTTTTAATGTATTCTTTTTCATTTATAATTTTATATATTTGGGTTTTTTCTCTATTTTTCATGGCTAGTCTAGCTAAAGATTTATCAATTTTGTTTATCTTTTCAGAGAACGAACTCAGTTTCATTGATCTTTTCTATTGTTCTTCTGATCGCTATTCCATTTATTTCCGCTTTAATTGTTATTATTTTTTTCTTGTGCTAAATTTGGACTTATTTTGTTCTTATATTTCTACTTCCTTGAGGTACATAAGTAAGGTTTTCTGTTTGAGATCTTTCTTTTTTCTTGACATATGTTTTTATAGGTATAAACTTCCCTCTTAGAACTGCTTTTTCTGCACCCCATTTGTTTTTGGCATTTTGTGTTTCAATTTACATTGTCTCAAAATTTTTTAAATTTTGTTTAAATTTCTTCTTTGATCCATTTGTTGTTCAGGAGTGTTATTTAATTTCCATGTATTTATGAATTTTCTAGTTTTCCACTTGTTACTGGTATCTAGTTTCAAGCCACTGTGCTCAAGAAAGATAACTTGGTATGATTTCAGTCTTTCTAATTTGGTAAGATTTGTTTTGTGGACTACATATGCTCTATCTTAGAAGATGTTCCATGTGCACTTGAGAAGAATGTGTGTTTTGCTATTGTTGGACTGTTCTGTATATGTTTGTTAGGTTCATTTGACCTACGGTGTTATTCAAATCTGCTTTTTTCCTTATTGATTCTCTGTCTGGATGATCAATCCATTGTTCAGAGTAGAGGTTTTAAAGTCTCCAACTCTTATATTATTGTTGCTTATTTCTAGTTCATTGATTCTTTCTTCTGCTTGGCTGAGTCTGTTCTTGATGCTCTCTATTGAATTCTTCAGACATTATATTCTACAACTCTTAGATTTTTCTTTTTTTATGGTTTCTATTTATTTGTTGATCTCATTTTCTTCATGCATTGCTTTCCTAATATCATTTAGTTATCTGTCTTTGTGTTCTTATAGTTAACTTCTTTAAGAGGATTATTCTTAATTCTTTTTCAGACAGTTCATAGATCTCCATTTCTTTGGGGTCAGTTATTGGTGTTTTATTAGTATCCTTTGGTAGTATCTTGTTTACCTGATTCTTTGTAATCCTTGACTCCTTGCGTTCATATTTGGGCATTTGAGTAAGCAGTCTCGTCTTCCAAACTTTACAGTTTTGCTGTAGCAGAGACAGCCCTTCATGAGTCAGCTTAGCTTGGGGTTCTGAACAAGTCAGCTGATAGAGTTCTTGCACAGGTGGGGCTTGGTAATAGTGTTTCTATTAGGACAAGGCCACTGCCTGAGCTATAAGGTTGGGGGGGGGCGGGTAATGCTGCTGGCTGGAAAAAGTTGGATGGGACTTCCAGCTTGGTTCCCTGCCCAATTGTGGCTATAGCGTGTGCTCCGTGGTTGCCTGGATTTTCTGGAGAGGCCTCCTTGTTGGGTGGGACTGGAGGCTATACTCAGTAATTAGGCAGAGCTGCGAATTTCCGTCCCTTCCTGAGTGGGGCTCTAGAATTTATTCTATGCATATTAGGGCTTGATGGCTAGGGACCCAAATCTAGCAGAGCTACTCACCAACCTCCCTGGTCAGATGGAACTGCTGGCTTGGCTCCACAGGTGTGTAGAGCTGTTAGTTAGGCTCTCTACTTGGGTGCCACTGCAAGGAGGAACTCAGTCTGCCAAGATTCAAGCACTCGTTGCTATAAGCCCTTCCCCCTTTATCCATCTTATCCTGATCTCCAGTGGTCAAACCACACGGATTCTCCCCATAATCCCTATGAGGTGAGACATGAATGGGCCTCCCAGGAAGCAAGCCCAATGATGGTGGAGCTGGATGGCCACCTTTGTCTCTCTTTTTCCCACCAGAGGAACCATAAGCCCATGTGGGCGCTCCCAATATTTCACTGTGGCTCTCTGGGAGAGAGGTGATGTGGTCAGAGTGCAGCCATTCTTTTTACTGTTCTAATGCATTTCTTCTTGGTCTCTGTGGTCTGGGGCAGTGTTGGGAGGGCAGTTTCAGCCTTGACCCTGGGTTCTGGGATTTTCACAATGGTGTCTTCTCTATAGATAGTTGCTAGTTGGTCTTTGTGTGAGGGGGACTGAAGCTAGAAACAACCTATATCACCATCTTGATCCAGATAGATATTTTCTTTACCACTACTTACTTGGCTGTACTGTGGCATGATATAGTCTGAATCAAATCAAAAGAAAAGGTAGAAAATTGTTAATAAATCAAAGTTCTTGGGCAAGAATTTTATTTTAATTACAATGGACAATCTTTAGCAATGAATTATCTAAGACAAATCGAAGCAGCTTCCACATAAAAAACAGTAAATAAAAATGATATTTGTGTAATATCCAACTTGTTGCATTAACATCTTCAAGTCTATTTGATGGAATGTTTTCCCAACATGCAAATGTATTCATCAAATAGTATTTCACCTCAATTAATGAACTGAATATGCTCTCCAGATATGTAAGCAAATGTAATAGTCAGAATCAAGAACCCTGAAGACAGACTGCCATAGTTTAAACTTGGTTATGCCACTTACTCTGTGTGTGATTTCAAGAAAGTTACTCTATGTCTCCTTGCCTCACTTTCCTCAACTCTAAAGTGAAGTTGGTAAGGCAGTATCTACCTCAAAACATTACTGAGATAATCACATTAGTTTATATATAGGGCACTAATGAAAGTGAAATATACTAAGACTTAGCATTATCTCTTATTCTTATTTAAGCACATGAAGTGATTTTTTTTAATAAGAAAGATACTAAACATTTGTTTTCTAGTTCCATCAGAAATTGAAAAAAATAGTAAGTGTTAAAATAAGGTTAAAAAAAGTGACTGTGGTTTCAATTGGTACATAAGAATGAATTTCTTTCCATTAATGTAACAAAACTTTAGGAAGTGGGAGGCCTCTCTTACTGATGAAGAAGACAACACGTTGCCACCTATTGTGAACAGTTTAGATCTGTGCTATCCAGTATAGTAGCTACTAACCACATGTGGCTATTGAACACTCGAAATGTGGCTAGTCAAAACTGAGATATGCTATAAGGGTAAAAGGAAGTTAAAATAGCTTATTAATATTTTATGTAGATTATATGGTAAAATAATATTTTGGATGTACTGGGTTAAACAAAATATATTAATAAAATTAATCACAACTGTTTCTTTTTTACTTTTGTACTGTGGCTACCATAAAATTTTAAATTACACATGCTCTTGCATTGTATTTCTGTTGGACAGCAGTGGCTCTAGACCCTTGCTACTCCAAGTGTGGTCTGTGGACCAGTCACACCACCCAGGAGACTGTTAGAAATTTAGAATCTCCAGGTTTTGTCCCAGGCCACTAAAGCACTTCCTGACATTTAACAAGATCTCCAGGTAATTCCTAAGCACATTACATTTTGAGAAGTGCTGCATTCATTGGCCTAATGACACATATCAGATATAATGACATTTTAGGTTTTAGTCCTATAAGCCTACATGATGAATTAATGACCAATGTTTATATTTTATAGAATGATCTAACTAGAAATCAGGTAATCTGAATTTTGGTTTTTTCATGTTTTCTCTTTGGTTCTAATTTGTGATTTTTTCCATAGTTGAGGGCAGAAGCTGGGTGGGTGGGTGTTCAACAGCAGTTTGCCACTGTTTACCTAAGAGGGCATTTTTAGTGAGCCAGTGGGACTGGAGTGGTTTGGGATGGGGGATCTTTCAATAAATCTGGCCCTCTGGCACTAAGCCAAGAGCATAAATTATTACAGTCATGTATTGTTATGAGAGAAAGTGGCTAAGGCCATTCAAGTTCCTATAGACAGCCAATTACACTTAAATTATCTAATGTATTTTTTCATGTAAAATGAGAGTCAAACATCTGATTACAGATTCCTCCATAGTAAGGGCAGTAACAGCCTATGTTGATTTGAAATAATCAAGAAAAAGATGCCTAATGAGATAAGAATTTTACTTCATAATTGAAAGTTCAAGGAATATAATCAGTAAAATCAGGGAAATTCAACAATATAAATGCAAAATAGAGAATGAAAGCCTGGATGTACTTCTAGCATCAACACTTTAGGAAGAAAGGTATGTAGGGATTTATTTTTATTAAAATGAGTGTTAAATTAGGAAATGTGAAGGCTGAATGGAAAGTAGAAGAATATTTTTTATAAGTTATATATTTGACAATCTTAGGAATATATTACCCAATTAAATCTGCCTAGGAAGACAGCAAGCTTGGCTGGAGATATGAGGTATTTCAGTAATGTACTGGAGGCAATTAATAGTGTCAAATTTAGCAAAGAGAATAGACTGATAAAAAAAATATTTCTGTAATACTATCCAAACTCCATGATGTAATTAGAGGCTGCCAACTTCCATTTGGTCTGGCATAGTATCTTGGTTCTCAAAACTAAACTTTATTATGGAATTAATTTTGATAAAAATACCCATTAAGGCCATGAATACTGTATGATTAATGTACCATATGATTATATGAACTGTATCATTGCCAGAGTAAATGTATCATGTAATTGCATGAATAAATGTAAAATTATACTATTAAATATGAGTCTCTGTCCATTGTAACTAATCTTTACGTGGATAAAAATGAGTCAGCACATACCACTTCTCTTCAATTGGGGTCATCCCATGCTGAAAATCAATGCTGCCTTCTCATATTTCTAATTAATTCAGTTCCCTCATTTACCTCATCGCATGGCTAGGATACCAGATTTAGCAAATAAAAAAATACAGTACACCCAGTTAAATTTGAATTTCAGATAAACAATGAATAATATTTTAGCATTAGTATCTTGTGTGCAATGGTATTTGTTGTTTATCTGAAATTCAAATTTAACTGGGTGTCCTATATTTTACCTAGCAATCTTACCACTGTCCCTTTGTTTTCAGGACATTATCACATACTTGCCCTCACCAAATCATCCTTTCCTACACTTTTCTCATCATAGCCAAAATGTGAAACACTGGATTTACCTATTGGTTAACAATGAAAGCTTTTCTGAAACAAGCACATGAAATAAAGATGCTAACAGAGACTTGTCCTCACTAACAACATGGAAATCCTTATCTACACATTTCTTTTCAAAATATGGCATTTTGGGTAGAGGTGGTGAGAGTAGAGCATATAAATCTTCAACAAACTAGAGATCCACCTTTTGAATTAAAGGCTGGGGTCATTTTATTAACTCAATCTCAGCCTTTCTTTTTTTTCCTTTTTTTAAACTTGTGTTTTTTTATTTAGTCTCTATGACATAATATTATCCTAAGAATTTTACCACTAGGTCTTGAGCACTGTTTTATTTTTTTTTCACTTGTTTCTTTTATAGCCAAGCTTTTTAATTTTTTTAATCTTCTCTCTTCCTGTGCCTTATCAAGTCATTCTCACTAGAGCCTGTGCGTGTACAGGCACCTGCATGAGTGCACGCACATGCGCGCACACACACACACACACACACACACACACACTCACTCAGTGTCTCTCACCCAGTTACTTTTAGTTTTTGCTCTCTAAAGAGGACTATTGTCAGGGGACAGTTCTTTCATAGTTTCCCTTTGACTACAGAAGGACTATTTTTTGTTGCAAAATATAAAAGAATAGATTTTAGAATGTTTTCTTTGCCATGGACTGACATATTAAAGGTTTCTGTTATCTATCAAGGGACTTGTTAAAAATAAGGGGTGGGGGAGATGCTATCGTTTTGCTTCTTACACTGAATTTGTTCTATCAAAGAGCCCTGTGGTTTTTTAAGAATTGGTGTCACTTCCTTTGTTTCTTCCTATTTCTCACACTGCTGTGCTTTTTCTGCCAGAGCCCTTTAATGTCCTTAGAAATAACTAATTTGAGGCTGGCAAAGAAACTGACATACCAAAAAAAAAAAAAAAAAAAGTCACTAGCGTTTTCTAAAGATTAAGTTGAGCTCTTACTATTTGCCATTAAAATGGGTTCTCTATGTTCCGGCTCTAGAGATTTCTTTACAAAAAATCAGAATGATTGAAGTGATACACAAATACGATCAGGGTTGAAAATTAGAGTGGGCGAGAGGTACCAAAATAAAAATTGTACCCAAACTATATGTAGGAAGATGTCTAAGACAACATTCTTCATTACAAAATTCAAAATTCTTCAAGTGTACCAAACATTTTGTTCATATTCTTCATTAGCCTTGAAGTACTGTATACTACCAAATCATTATCCCAGACATGCCCCACACTATTACCTATTGAAGGCTTTAGTAAATCTCTCCGTCTTGGAGGTTTAGACATCATCCTGGATGACTTCAGTATTCATGTGTTTTTAGTGGTTCAGAACAGGCCTCCAAAGATGTACTATTTGGCATGTGAACTATTTTGAGCTAAAGGCAGTCAAGACAGTGCAGGCTCAAGAGAAACTACTGCCCCTCTCTTATCTACCTAGAATAATTTAAATAGGGGATTTTTCCCAGAAAAGAGTTATTACCAGAGATAAATTTTATCTAAATGGCCCAATCTGTATGGCACGGCAAACATCTAATGACCCAACATCTGCTCTTTTTTTTTTTATTGTCCTGAGAATGATCCTCCCGTCCTTGAGGCCCCCAGACCCCTCATTCCTTACCTCAGGATGGTATACATATCTAATTTTACCTTTGTGTCTCTGAACTTCTCATGTATGTGGAGTCTCTGACCCTCTCATGTATGTGGGGTTCCCATATGTATGAAATTAAATTTGATTTTCTCCTGTTAATCTGTCTCATATCAATTTAATTCCTAGACCAGCCAGAAGACCCTAGAAGGGTAGAGGAACGTTTTCTTCTACCTCAATATGTTTGTCCATGTTGCCTTTGGGTTGCTTAACGTTCGTATGATTTTTCTTTTTGTAATCACAGTTTTATCCAGTAAACAGAACAGAAATCAAATGACAGGTGTTTCATAGGTATTTCCATCTGTCAATGTCCAAATTGTAAGTTCTCTCTACCAGACATCCATCCTTTCTTGTACCATTATTTCTATAAATCTTTGAACTTTCTTCCTCTTCACCAAAAGCTTCTTTGTACATTCTTCCAATGTGCCATCTAATATTTTTGCTGTATAATGAGCAATTACAGGTGAAATGTGAGCTGGTGAAACTGCCTTAAAGGAGACAGCATACATTCATTCATATGAAGTAGCAAGTTCATTTCTTATTTTTGAAAGGACTTATGCTAGTTTTACTCACATGCACTGGTTCCAAATAAGTTTGGAAAAACAGAGATTATGACAAGATACTTATGTCAACATCAGATAATTTCTTATTTACTCCTTGTACTCATTCAGCTAATGATCTTATGGAAGACATTTTGTTACTTGCTGATTTTATCAACCTTTCATAAAATAGCCGTTCATGCAATTAGAGTCACAGTCTTCTAAGAGAGATCACCTGAAGGAAGAAGGTTGACTGAGAAAACACTTAATACAAACATTAAAAAAAAAAACAGATTGGCATCTCTTTGCTAATACTCTGTGGTCTTGGAAAATAATCACTTAGAATAAAATTAATTCCCCAGTACCTACTTCTGCAGTCGAACACAAACATAAAGACTATTGTGATAATTTTGACTGGCGAGCTTAAATGAAAATCAATTTAAGGAAATAAAGTTAGTGAAACAACTTATCCAGTTTCATTGATGTAATCACATTTTCTTGCCTGTTGACTCTTCAAGCAGTTCTTGGGATATTAATAGGACACAAGTTCAGTCATGGAATTCCACAGCTGGTGGAGTTGTGGCACCCTGTGTTCTTGAATTCATGACACTTCTTCCAAAATGTGCAGTATGTTGCACAGTTCACTGTCAAGTTTATATGTGTTCCATGAGTCAGGGAAAGTATTCATGAACTCTTTAGAGAGCTAAGGAAAATATATTCACTTAAAACACAGAGCTGTACAATATATTTTCTAAATTATTTTTCTTTATAAAGTTGATTTTGGTGAAATTTAAGGCAATCTTTAAGATATCTATCTGAAAAGACTTTTATTGTCACATATATAGGGTCAGGAAATACAGTCTAAAAAATGGTTCACTCTTACTGAATCAGAAACTTTTCTTATATTTCACTCTATTTTATCATGTATATAAAGCACCCTAATTGGGTATTATATTTCCCAAGTTTTAGGATAGCAGTGCTTAATACAATGATTGGTACGTAGTAGAAAAATATTAAGGTAAATAATGATAATAATACACTAATTCATTCATTTACCAAGTACCTGCTGTGTATTAGACAAAAATAGACAAGATTCCTGCCATTATGAAACTTAGAATAGCAGAAAAGAGATGAAGTATAATGATTTAAATTCAACTGTGGTAAGAGTAATAGTAATCACAATAAAAATACCAGTGATATAGAGGTTGAAGTATTACAGGATGTATATGCTTTCTGGCTTTAAAGTCTATAAAGCTGTTGAGATGGGCAGTTTCATGTGTATGGAGCTGCATTTCTAAGCAAGCTTGCTTTTCACTCGAATTAGGACGGTTGGAGAATTCAGCAGTGAACATGGGAAGGAGTGGGAAGTAGGAAAGATTTTAATTTTTTAAACCTGTGTGCTCATTTCTACCCCTTTCTAGCAAGAACTCAGGATAAATAGGTCATGATTAATTGCAAAATACCTATAGAACATAAATACAATATATATGTAAAATAATATATATGCGCAAATTTTAAAATGTGATGCATATATCATGTTTGAGACAGTAATAACAAAAGCCATGGCATTACTGGCAGGAAGTGATAAATATGTTTACATACATGTGTAAACAAAGGGGTTCATTTTATTTTATTTTTTATTGAACTATAGTTGATCTACAATGTTGTGTCAATTTCCACTGTACAGCAAAGTGACTCAGTTATACACATACACATATATATATTCTTTTTCATATTCTTTTCCATTATGGTTTATCCCAGGTTATTGAATATAGTTCCCTGTGCTATACAGTAGGACATTGGCTTTTATCCATTCTATATATGATAGCTTATATCTACTAACCCCAAGCCTCTCCCCCTTGGCAACCACAAGTCTATTCTCTGTGTCCCTGAGTCTGTTTCTGTTTCATAGATAGGTTCATTTGTGTCATACTTTAGATTCTACATATAAGTGATATCATATGGTATTTGTTTTTTTCTTTCTGACTTGACTTAGTATGATCATCTCTAGTTGCATCCATGATGCTTCAAATGGCATTATTTTGTTCTTTTTTATGGCTGAGTAGTATTCCATTGTATATATGTACCACATCTTCTTTATTCATTCATCTGTTGATGGACATTTAGGTTGCTTCCATGTCTTGGCTATTGTGAATAGTGCTGCTATGAACATATGGATGCACATATCTTTTCCAATTATAGTTTTTTCTGTATATATGCTCAGGACTGAGATTGATGGATCATATGGTAATTCTAGTTTTAGTTTTCTGAGAAACGTCCATACTGTTTTCCATAGTGGCTGCACCAACTTACACATTCCCACCAACAGTGTAGGAGGGTTCCAAAGGGTTCATTTTATAAATCGTATAAAGTTACATATGTTTTGTTAACAGAAGATTGACAATGGTTTACTAAGTGATTCCAGCGAGTTTTCTCATGTTCCTAAGTACAAAAATCAGCCTAACAACCAATGTTATATCGCTGACATGTTTTCTTGATTGAATACTTGCAAGCTCGTCGACCACTGTGACACTCCTTTTCTCCTTATTCCTTTCCCTTTCATCTCTCATTAGCTAAATTGTGGAATCACCAGTTAATTAGTTTCTGGGTTCTTAGTCTACTTATCACTAAGATTTAGCAGTTTCTACTATTTCTGCTATAATGGCCAGTTTGATAACCCTAATTATGCGACTTTTTTTTATATCCAATGTTAGTAGACATGTTTCTTAGTGTGGAGAAAATAACATTTCTGGAAAATGGAACTGGGATTTGTCTTCTTACCATACAAAATGCTAAAAGTATCCTTTGAGTCCCTTGAAATTTGATTCCATCACAAATGGACCTTGATTTATACTACATTTTTGTTCCAGTACAAATTTTATAAAATATATTCTATTTGAGATGTTCTAAAAGATTGAGGTGTTCTTTAAAGAATTTTATTGAATAATTTTCTAGAGTAAAGGTTCTACTTCAAGATCCCAGAGAATGGTATGTTCCCTTTAGCCTTCTTTTTGCAAAGCTTCCATCTGGAGCACTTTTTTCAAATTCTTTCTCCTGGTCTCTTATTCATTCTTCTAAGATCAGCTCAGGTGGAAGTTTTCTATCCTGAATTACTTCTCCTCAACCCAATACCCCATGAATATGTGCTTACATCCATGTAATACTTTTCACACTGTGTTATAATTAAAGGTATTCTTTCTCCAAAAATTAAAATGATTTGGTGTTTTCTGATTAAAAAGATAATATATGCTACTGTAGAAAAATTCGAGGAATTTAAAAGGGGAGGGCAATTTTGTTTGACACTTTTCCAGGAATCTATCAATAATTATCTACACATATGTACACATTCAGACCCATATAGATAATATTTTATATAAATTAGATCATACTATCAACTTTTTCTAGCTTGAAATTTTCCTCAGCAATGTGATGTGGAAACCTTTACATATCAATGCATAAAAAGAGGAATATATTCTAATTGCTACATAATATTCTGCTTATGGATATATGTTTGAGTATCTAATCAATTCCACAAATGATAAACATTTGGATGTCTACAGGTTAAAAATCCTAGGTTTACGTTGCCTTTCACTTCCATACTCTCCTTCAGATTCCACTGCCACCACCTATTCTAGTTCAGACCGACCTTCATTATTTCTTATCTGGACCACATGTTAGTCTTCTAGCCTCCTAATTCAATCAATCTCGCCCATTCCATTTTGTTCTGTACACTTCCCTGAAAGCAGTGCTGATTCTTTTATTATTTTTTTGCTCATTAACTCTCAATGGCCCTTTGTTACCTAATAAATTAGCAGTAGGTGCCTTAATCTGCAGTCAATATGGACAAAAATTACCTCTCCAACCATATGTTCAGTTGTTCTTATTTGTTCTAATATTAAAAATCTATGGGTTAAGTCCAGCTGGAAGATGTGTTTTGTTTGGCTTATACAATGTTTCAAAACTTTGTGAATTTGAATGCTTTCTTAGTGTGGCATGCCCTTTCCTTTGTTTCAGGGTAGATGCAACCATTTCCTATTATCTTTCCCTTTGCCAGACTTTTCTCACATTTACACTATTTGTCTGGCCTCTGAGTAGATGCATTAAACATAACTTATATTTCCACTAAGTAGAATTATTGTTTGTTTCTTGAACACCTGTCCCTTTACCCCTTCACCTTCCTGCTACTGTGCCTTCCTTTCTGCTTTTCCTTCACCAGAAACTTACTGTTCTCTAATTTAAATAATCAAAATCTATGCAACCTTATTTCAAACCACTAATAAGTGCAAAATATTTTGTGAAGCCTTTACTGTGCTTCTAAAGAAGATGAAATATTTCTCTTCTTTAAGTCCCTATAGGACTTTATATGTTTTATTGTATAACCTTTAATTTTCTACTTGTTATTATTGGCATTTTTCTGTTAATCTCCTAAGTAGATTCCATAAAGTACTGAAATAATGCACAATCTGCACCTACTCTGTGCAAGACACTTGGCTAAAAGATTCAGAAAATAAATGTAAGTTGTTAAAGTAATTTGAAACCACATTTGAGGGAAGATAAAATGAATGAAGTAGTGACTACAGGGCTTGGCCACATCTTATGGGAAGTCAAGTGCTTTTTGCCACAGCACTTAGAAATCCCAAGGACTTACTTTCTTACACTCGCTTCTCCTCCTACCTCTCTGCACTTTCTGAATTTTAATATCTATGGCTATCCTGAGGATCTTATATTTTGTGTTCTTACTCATCACACAAAATTTATTTTCTATTGATCTCCTTCAAATCTCACAAGGCATGTCTGTGAGTACAATTTTGGGATGATATGCCTGTTCTTAAAAGCATTAGTCCACCTCACAACCAGATATTTCACTGGTCACTTTAAATTATAGAGTTTAGCCATCTGCCTTGTTACTAGAACCTCTTGTATTAGAGTTCTCCAAAGAAAAAGAACTGTACAAGATATATATGTATACACATATTTATATCCAATTATATATAGATGATAGATTCATTATATATAGATATAAATATAGATTGATAGATTCATTAATTTCCATATATACATATATATGGAAATTCATTATAGGAATTGGATCACATGATTATGGATAATAAAAATTTCCATCTGCAAATTGCAGAACCAGGAAAGCCAGTGGTATAATTCAGTCTAAGTCTGAAGGCCTTAAGAACCAGGGGAGTCAATGGTATGAATTCCAGTTCAAAACCAAAGGCCCAAGAATTGAGGGACTGATGGTATAAGTACAAGACCACAAAAGCCCAAGAACCAGGAGCAGTGATATCTAAAGGCAGGAGAAGAAGAATGTCCCAGCTCAAGCAAAGAGTAAAGTTGCCCTTCCTCCAACTTTTTGTTCTGTGCAGGCCCTCAGTGGATTGGATGATGCCTATACACGTTGGTGAAGGCAGTCTTCCTTACTCAGTCTACCAGTTCAAATATCAATCTCTTCCAGAAACACCCTAGCAGATGCACCCAGAAATATTGTTTTACCAGTTATCTGGATATCCCTTAGCCTGGTCACATTGACACCTAAATTTAACCATGACACCTCCTTTCTCCTTTCTCTCTCTTTTCTTTCTCAAAATTAATTTCATACTATCATTAACACCTCAGCCACTCACTTCCATTCATTATTTATGCAGTAAAACTTAGACATCTCCTTACACATCATATACTTGGGACATCACTTTACCTACATAAAGCTTGTTTAAAGAGTATTAACGTATTTTTCAAAAGAAAGGCAGTGATCCCTAATATAAAGCCTTGTGTGAAAATATTTAAATAAGCTATTTTTAAAAGTATTACTATGTGTTCTTGATTCTGTGTTGAGGGATGATAGGTTAGGCAAAATGGATTAATAATGTAAAAGAGATGTTTCAGTATGGATAAGGCTAGGTTATGAAGAAAGCAGTATCAGGAAGGAATTGATAAACTCGGACATAAATGAGGGGCATGGCAGAATGAATCATTAAGGTTCAATTCTTATTAAAGTCATGTTGAAAACAAAGATAGCAGTTATCAAAACTATTATGTAACATTTTCTCCAAAATTATATCACAGTGGATCTTACTTTGCAGGTGATTTTTGATATGGCCCATTAGTTGAAAACCAGCATTCTAGACAAGCTATTAGACAGAAAACAGTAATAAGAGGCACAGCCACAATTCATCTTAACATTAGAAAAAATGTTAAAATAATATTGGTGGCTGACGTTATGATTGTATGCCTATAAAACCTAAGAGAATCTGCTGAAAATTGATTAGGAATGAAAAGATCAGCAAAGTGTCCAGAAAGAAAATCAATATAGGTAAAATATGAATTCTTTTACAAATCAGCCATAACTACTGAGAAAAATACAAATCCACTTCACAATAGTAACAGGAATGGTGTCAACAAAATAGTGGAATAGGAGTATTCTGCTGTCTTCCTCCCAGAGAACACAGATCTTAACAATTACCTACAGATAAGTGTGCCTTTGTGGACAAAAATATAAGTTTCCCAGGACAAATTTAAAAAGAAATGTGTAAAACCTATAAAACAACAAGACAAAAATGAAACCTTATTGGGGATATAAAAGACAAATAAGTGAAGAGCTTATTATGGACTAAATATTTGCATCCCACCAGAAATTCCTATGTTGAAATCTAATTCCCCATTGTGAAGGTATTTGGAGGTGAAGCCTTTGGGAAGTAATTAGGTCTAAGGGCAGAACCCTCATAAATGGAATTATTGCCCTTGTAAAAAGAGGCCAGAGAGCTGCTTTGCTCCTTTCCACCATGTTAGGACATAGGAAGAAGACAGCCTTCTGCAACCCAGAAGAGAATCCTCACCAATATATGACCATGCTGGATCCCTGATCTTGGACTTCTGGCTTTTAGAACTGTGAGAAATAAGTATCTGTTTTTTTCGAAGCCATTCACCCTATGATTCTTTGTTATAACAGCTTGAAATAAGATAGGGCCATATAAGATTTTGTAAGATGTTGGGTATAAAATTATGAGCAAACACAAGGTTCTTGCCATCATGAAATTGCAGTCTAATGGAATAAACATCTATTTTTAAAAATCACACACACAAAAATGCAGGTTCTCGACTCAAATAAGATAGAGTAAGCACATACTGCTTTGCTCTCCCACGAATATAGCTGTAAATCCTAGACAGAATTAAATTCCCCAGATGTTGGAAGACACCAAAAAGGATTAGGGTTAGGGACACCAAAAAGGAAATAATAGCAGGCAGAATGGTGAAGAAGAACAAAAGTAAAAGTTCCACCTAAACTGCCAATAGATTTACTATTTTTTTCTTTGGTATTCTGTTTAGTTGCTTAGGAAACAATGAAGTGGGCAGCAGAGAACAATCAGATAAAGATTCAGAAGAAACTCTCTAGTTCTGGTTCAAGAGAGGAAACTTGAAATATTCAAAGAGAGTGTAGAAATCCATTATTGTTTTCTTTTTTTTTCCTTTGTTTGTTTTCGTTTGTTCCTTTCCCTCTTGTAGTATGGCGGGTAATAACCATTATCTTCAAAAACAAACATTAAAAGTGTTTTTTTAACAAAGATAAACCAATATAGTTCCAGCTTTAATTCTTAACAATTATCTAATTTCCTATGACTTTTTTTTTTTTTTTGCAGTTTATTGTCCAGAGGCTGTTTTTTGTTGTTGTTGAATTTTTGAATTTTATTTTATTTTTTTATACAGCAGGTTCTTATTAGTAATCCATTTTATACACATCAGTGTATACATGTCAATACCAATCTCCCAATTCATCCCACCCTCACCCCCACTCCCCGCTGCTTTCCCCCCTTGGTGTCATACGTTTGTTCTCTACATCTGTGTCTAAATTTCTGCCCTGCAAACTGGTTCATCCGTACCATTTTTCTAACTTCCACATATATGTGTTAATGTACGATATTTGTTTTTCTCTTTCTGACTTTTTCACTCTGTATGACAGTCTCTAGATCCATCCATGTCTCTACAAATGACCCAATTTCGTTCCTTTTTATGGCTGAGTAATATTCCATTGTATATATATACCACTACTTGTTTATCCATTCGTCTGTTGATGGGCATTTAGGTTGCTTCCATGACCAGGCTATTGTAAATAGTGCTGCAATGAACATTGGGGTGCAAGTATCTTTTTGAATTATGGTTTTCTCTGAGTATATGCCCAGTAGTGGGATTGCTGGATCATATGGTAATTCTATTTTTAGTCCTTTAAGGAACCTCCATACTGTTCTCCATAGTGGCTGTATCAATTTACATTCCCACCAACAGTGTAAGAGGGTTCCCTTTTCTCCACACCCTCTCCAGCATTTGTTGTTTGTAGATTTTCTGATGATGCCCATTCTAACCGGTGTGAGGTGATACCTCATTGTAGTTTTGATTTGCATTTCTCTAATAATTAGTGATGCTGAGCAGCTTTTCATGTGCTTCTTGGCCATCTGTATGTCTTCTTTGGAGAAATGTCTATTTAGGTCTTCTGCCCATTTTTGGATTGGGTTGTTTGTTTTTTTAATATTGAGCTGCATGAACTGTTTATATATTTTGGAGATTAATCCTTTGTCCGTTGATTCATTTGCAAATATTTTCTCCCATTCTGAGGGTTGTCTTTTCGTCTTGTCTATGGTTTGTTTGCTGTGCAAAAGCTTTTAAGTTTCATTAGGTCCCATTTGTTTATTTTTGTTTTTATTTCTATTGCTCTAGGAGGTGGGTCAAAAAAGATCTTGCTGTGATGTATGTCATAGAGTGTTCTTCCTATGTTTTCCTCTAAGAGTTTTATAGTGTCCAGTCTTACATTTAGGTCTCTAATCCATTTTGAGTTTATTTTTGTGTATGGTGTTAGGGAGTGTTCTAATTTCATTCTTTTACATGTAGCTGTCCAGTTTTCCCAGCACCACTTATTGAAGAGACAGTCTTTCCTCCATTGTATATTTTAGCCACCTTTATCAAAGATAAGGTGACCATATGTGTGTGGGTTTATCTCTGGGCTTTCTATCCTGTTCCATTGATCTATATTTCTGTTTTTGTGCCAGTACCATATTGTCTTGATTACGGGAGCTTTGTAGTATAGTCTGAAGTCAGGGAGTCTGATTCGTCCAGCTGCGTTTTCTTCCCTCAAGACTGCTTTGGCTATTCGGGGTCTTTTATGTCTCCATACAAATTTTAAGATTTTTTGTTCTAGTTTTGTAAAAAATGCCATTGGTAATTTGGGAGGGATTGCATTGAATCTGTACATTGCTTTGGGTAGGATAGTCATTTTCACAATATTGATTCTTCCAATCCAAGAACATGGTATATCTCTCCATCTGTTGGTATCATCTTTAATTGCTTTCATCAGTGTCTTATAGTTGTCTGCATACAGGTCTTTTGTCTCCCTAGGTAGGTTTATTCCTAGGTATTTTATTCTTTTTGTTGCAATGGTAAATGGGAGTGTTTCCTTAAATTCTCTTTCAGATTTTTCATCATTAGTGTATAGGAATGCAAGAGATTTCTGTGCATTAATTTTGTATTCTGCAACTTACCAAATTCGTTAATTAGCTCTAGTAGTTTTCTGGTAGCATCTTGAGGATTCTCTATGTATAGTATCATGTCCTCTGCAAACAGTGACAGTTTTACTTCTTCTTTTCCAATTTGTATTCCTTTTATTTCTTTTTCTTCTCTGATTGCCGTGGCTAGGACTTCCAAAACTATGTTGAATAATAGCGGTGAGAGTGGACATCCTTGTCCTTCCTGATCTTAGAGGAAATGCTTTCAGTTTTTCACCATTGAGAATGATGTTTGCTGTGTGTTTGTCATATATGGCCTTTATGATGTTGAGGTAGGTTCCCTCTATGCCCACTTTCTGGAGAGTTTTTCTCATAAATGGGTGTCGAATTTTGTCAAAAGCTTTTTCGGCATCTATTGAGATGATCATATGGTTTTTATTCTTCAGTTTGTTAATATGATGTATCACATTGATTGATTTGCATACATTGAAGAATCCTTGCATCCCTGGGATAAATCCCACTTGATCATGGTGTATGATCCTTTTAATGTGTTGTTGGATTCTGTTTGCTAGTATTGTCTTGAGGATATTTGCATCTATATTCATCAGTGATATTGGTCTGTAATTTTCTTTTTTTGTAGTATCTTTGTCTCGTTTTGGTATCAGGGTGATGGGGCCTCATAGAATGAGTTTGGGAGTGTTCCTTCCTCTGCAGTTTTTTGGAAGAGTTTGAGAAAGATGGGTGTTAGCTCTTCTCTAAATGTTTGACAGAATTCACCTGTGAAGCCATCTGGTCCTGGACTTTTGTTTGTTGGAAGATTTTTAATCACAGTTTCAAGTTCATTACTTATCATTTGTCTGTGCATATTTTCTATTTCTTCCCGGTTCAGTCTTGGAAGGTTATACCTTTCTAAGAAGTTGTCCATTTCTTCCAGGTTGTCCATTTTATTGGCATAGAGTTGCTTGTAGTAGTCTCTTAGGATGCTTTGTATTTCTGCGGTGTCTGTTGTAACTTCTCCTTTTTCATTTCTAATTTTATTGATTTGAGTCCTCTCCCTCTTTTTCTTGATGAGTCTTGCTAATGGTTTATCAATTTTGTTTATCTTCTCGAAGAACCAGCTTTTAGTTTTATTGATCTTTGCTATTGTTTTCTTTCTTTCTATTTCACTTCTTTCTGCTCTGATCTTTATGATTTCTTTCCTTCTTCTAACTTTGGGTTTTGTTTGTTCTTCTTTCTCTAGTTCCTTTATTTGTAAGGTTAGATTGCTTGAGATTTTTCTTGTTTCTTGAGGTAGGCTTGTATAGCTGTAAACTTCCCTCTTAGAACTGCTTTTGCTGCATCCCATAGGTTTTGGGTTGTCGTGTTTTCATTGTCATTTTTCTCTAGGTATTTTTTAATTTCCTGTTTGATTTCTTCAGTGATCTCTTGGTTATTTAGTAACGTAGTGTTTAGCCTCCATGTGTTTTTTTTTTACATTGTTTCCCCTGTAATTCATTTCTAATCTCATAGTGTTGTGGTCAGAAAAGATGCTTGATATGATTTCAATTTTCTTAAATTTACTGAGCTTGATTTGTGACCCAAGATGTGATCTATCCTGGAGATTGTTCTGTGTGCACTTGAGAAGAAAGTGTAATCTGCTGTTTTTGGATGGAATGTCCTATAAATATCAGTTAAATCTATCTGTTCTATTGTGGCATTTATATCTTGTGTTTCCTTATTACTTTTCTGTTTGGATGGTCTGTCTATTGGTGAAGTGAGGTGTTAAAGTCCCCCACTATTATTGTGTCGCTGTTGATTTCCTCTTTTATACCTGTTAGCAGTTGCCTTATGTATTGAGGTGCTCCTATGTTGGGTGCATATATAATTGTTATATCTTCTTCTTGGATTGATCCCTTGATCATTATGTAGTGTCCTTCCTTGTCTCTTGTAACATTCTTTATTTTGAAGTCTATTTTATCTGATATGAGTATAGCTACTCCAGCTTTCTTTAGATTTCCATTTGCATGGAATATCTTTTTCCATCCCCTCACTTTCAGTCTGTATGTGTCCCTAGGTCTGAAGTGGGTCTCTTGTAGACAGCATATATATGGGTCTTGTTTTTGTATCCGTTCAGCAAGGCTGTGTCTTTTGGTTGGAGCATTTAATCCATTCACGTTTAAGGTAATTATCAATATGTATCTTCCTATTACCATTTTGTTAATTGTTTGGGGTTTGTTTTTGTAGGTCATTTTCTTCTCTTGTGTTTCCCACTTAGAGAAGTTCCTTTAGCATTTGTTGTAGAGCTGGTTTGGTGGTGCTGAATTCTCTTAGCTTTTGCTTGTCTGTAAAGCTTTTGATTTCTCCATTGAATCTGAATGAGAACCTTGCCAGGTAGAGTAACCTTGGTTGTAGATTCTTCCCTTTCATCACTTTAACTATATCATGCCACTCCCTTCTGGCTTGTAGAATTTCTGCTGAGAAATCAGCTGTTAACCTTATGGGAGTTCCTTTGTATGTTATTTGTCATTTTTCCCTTGCTGCTTTCAATAATTTTTCTTTGTCTTTAATTTTTGCCAATTTGATTACTATGTGTCTTGGTGTGTTTCTCCTTGGGTTTATCCTGTATAGGACTGTCTGTGCTTCCTGGACTTGGGTGGCTATTTCCTTTCCTATGTTAGGGAAGTTTTCAACTATAATCTCTTCAAATATTTTCTCAGGTCCTTTCTCTCTCTCTTCTCCTTCTGGGACCCCTATAATGCGAATGTTGTTGTGTTTAATGTTGTCCCAGAGGTCTCTTAGGCTGTCTTCATTTCTTTTCATTCTTTTTTCTTTAGTCTGTTCCACAGCAGTGAATTCCACCATTCTGTCTTCCAGGTCACTTATCCGTTCTTCTGCCTCAGTTATTCTGCTATTGATTCCTTCTAGTGTATTTTTCATTTCAGTTATTGTATTGTTCATCTCTGTTTGTTTGTTTGTTCTTTAATTCTTCTAGATCTTTTTTAAACATTTCTTGCATCTTCTCCATCTTTGCCTCCATTCTTATTCCGAAGTCCTGGATCATCTTCACTATCATTATTCTGAATTCTTTTTCTGAAAGGTTGCCTATCTCCACTTCTTTTAGTTGTTTTTCTGGGGTTTTATCTTGTTCCTTCATATGGTACATAGCCCTCTGCCTTTTCATCTTGTCTATCTTTCTGTGAATGTGGGGTTTTTTCCACAGGCTGCAGGATTGTAGTTCTTCTTGCTTCTGCTGTTTGCCCTCTGGTTGATGAGGCTATCTAAGAAGCTTGTGCAAGTTTCCTGATGGGGGGGACTGGTGGTGGGTAGAGCTGGCTGTTGTTCTGGTGGGCAGAGCTCAGTAAAACTTTAATCCTCTTGTCTGCTGATGGGTGGGGCTGGGTTCCCTCCCTGTTGGTTCTTTGGCCTGAGGCGACCCAACGCTGGAGCCTACCCTGGCTCTTTGGTGGGGCTAATGGCCGACTCTGGGAGGGCTCACACCAAGGAGTACTTCCCAGAACTTCTGCTGCCAGTTTCCTTGTCCTCACTGTGAGACAGAGCCACCCCCTGCCTCTGCAGGAGACCCTCCAACACTAGCAGGTAGGTCTGGTTCAGTCTCCTATGGGGGTCACTGTTCCTTCCCTTGTGTACTGATGCACACACTACATTGTGTTTGTCCTTCAAGAGTGGAGTCTCTGTTTCCCCCAGTTCTGTCGAAGTCCTGCAATCAAATCCCACTAGCCTTCAAAGTCTGATTCTGTAGGAATTCCTCCTTCCATTGCCGGACCCCCAGGTTCAGAAGCCTGACGTGGGGCTCAGAACCTTCATTCCAGTGGGTTTACTTCTGTGGTATAAGTGTTCTCCAGTTTGTGAGTCACCCACCCACCAGTTATGGGATTTGATTTTATTGTGATTGCACCCCTCCTACCATCTCATTGTGGCTTCTCCTTTGTCTTTGGATGTGGGGTATCTTTTTTGGTGAGTTCCAGTGTCTTCCTGTTGATGATTGTTCAGCAGTTAGTTGTGATTCTGGTGTTCTCACAAGAGGGAGTGAGAGCACGTCCTTCTACTCCGCCATCAAATCAGAATTTGCCAACATTTCTTCTAGGCACACACAAACATTTAAAAATTTGCCAGATTTGGGATCATAAGGAAGACTATTTGCGAGTAAATTTTGCAGTATTGATATTTACATAAGAAAAATAATTATAAACTGAGACTGTCCCATGCAAAGAAGATTATATGGTCATCCTAGACATAAAATAAGTTTAAACATAATCCAAAGATTAAAAAAGGTGCAAGTAACATTTCTCTGACCACACTATAAAGTCCCTGTGTGCTTAGAAATTAAAGTTGAAATATACTCATGTAAGAATTTTTCATATATTTCTAATATATGCACTGAAAGCTCTAAATTCCCTCAGTAAGCATGGAATTAGCTGCATTTATTCAGTAATAAAATATTTCTAAAATATTTCCTGAATTTATATGTATTTATCATATAATATGTAAGTGTTAAAACTATGCTTAATGGGACATTTAGAGTCTCAAACGCATATATTAGAAAAGAAGGAAGAATGATAGTCAGTGAGTTAAACATCCATTACAGCTAATTATTAAAAGAAAAGCAAATTAAATCCAAATAAACTAGTAAGGGAATAATACAAATAAAAGAAATAGCTGATTAAAGAGAAAACAGTGATACAATCTTTTGATGGCAACCAATTTATGAATTTGAAGATGGCATACATTTTACTATGGCCAGTATATCTAGCAGTTGACTTAAAGGTATGGGAAATATTTTTGTTACTGTAAGTGAAAAGATTTTTTTCAATAAATTATTTTCATTGGTTGTTAGAGACGAATGTACAGTTCATTCCTAAAAGCAGTATAATACAAAGAGATCTGAACTAGTCATTCAGTGAATAATGATGGTTTCAAAACTCAATTATACTACTAAAGGTGTAAAATTAATTAAGACACTATGGCCAAGTCACAGGCTTGTTGCAATATACATTCATTCATTTTTTCACTCAACAAATGTTGATAGGAAACTAAATATATGTTGGTATCAACAAAGCACAACACAACTTTATCCCCTTCCTAAAAGAGCTCAAAGCTTTGGAGGGGAAACAGATATGTAAAAAGATCAATTACAATACAAAGTGATAAATGGATCAACAAAAATATAGACAATACAGAGTTAAAACAGAAGAGTGGTTAACACTGTGAAGAACAAGGTTTTGTTAAAGAAAGCACCCACAAAATTGTGAAGATCTATAGAACAATAATTTAACATTTAAAAAAAATTTCAGTTATAATTGCTCAATTAAATTTACTCTAACTCAGTGTAGTCATGCTACTAATTATGTTAGAAGGGTTTAGGCATTTAAAAGGAGAAGGATTTAAAGGCAAACAATATGGCTAAGCTATAAATAATTTCCCCTATTATGAAAAAACCCAAGTTGAAAAAATGAATTATCTTAAAATAATATTTTTTTCAATGTCTGAAATTCATATGTCTAATCATTATTCACCTACATAGGACAAGAACATAACATATGTTATGGAGTGAATTGTGCATGCCCCAACCCCCAAATTCGTATTTTGAAGACCTAACTTACAGACCTTACACCCTTCACAAAATTTAACTCAAAATGGATCATAGACCTAAATGTAAAACTGAAAACTATAAAACTCCTAGAAGATAACATAGGAGAAAGCATAGATGACCTTGGATGTGGTGATAACTCTTTATTTACAACATCAAAGGCACAATCCATGAAAGAAACAATTGATAAGCTGGACTTTAATAAATTTAAATACTTCTGCTCTAAGAAAGACAAAGTCAAAAGAATAAGAAGAAGAAAATATTTGCCAAGGATACAATTTATAAAGGCCTGTTATCCAAGGTACAGAAAGAATTCAACAATAAGAAAACCAACAACCTGATTCAAAAATAGACCAGAGATCTTAACAGAGATATCACTAAAGAAAATACACAGATGGCAAATAAGCATGTGAAAAGATGTTCTACATCATATGTCATCAAGGAAATACAAAAAGAACAATGAAATACCACTACACACCTATTAGAATGGTCAAAATCAAGAACACTGTTGACACGTTCATTGCTGGTAGGAATGCGCTTTTGGAAGACAGTTTGTTGGTTTCCTGCAAGACTAAATATACTCTTATTGTATGATCCAGTAGTCACACTCCTTGCTATTTACCCAAAGGAGTTGAAAACACATATGCCCTCAAAAAACTTGCACATGGCTATTTATTTCAGCTTTATTCATCATTGCCAAAACTTGGAAGCAACCAAGATGTCCTACAGTAGGTGAAAGGATAAATAAATTATGGTATATCTTGACAGTGGAATATTATTCAGCACTAAGAATAAATGAGCTATTAAGCCATGAAAAACATGGAAGAAATTTATATGCATACTGCTTAGTGAAAGAAGCCAATCTGAAAAGGTTACATACTATATGATTCCAACTATATGACATTCTGGAAAAGGCAAAACTATGGAGACAAAATTGTCAGTGGTTGCCAGGGTTTGGGGATGGTGGAGGGATGAATAGGTGGAGGACAAAGGATGTTTAGGGCAATGAAAATACTCTGTATGATACCACAATGATTGACACATGTCATTACACATATGTTCAAACCCATAGAATGTACATCACCAAGAATGAACACTAAGGTAAACTATGGACTTTGGATGATTATGATTTACCAATGTAGGTTCATCAGTTGTAACAAATGTACCACTCTGATCACGCGTGTGGGGGTAAAGGGTATATGGGAAATCTCTGTACCACCTTCTCAATTTCACTGTGAACCAAACACTACTTTTTCATTAAAAAAAAGTCTTATAAAATGAGTTGATTATGTCTAGAGAAATTTTTAAAACTGGGTAATTACAATGTCAGTTTAGTTTCTTCAGTGACACTTGGCATCTATTTTCTCATAGGGTTAAAAGAGAAAAATAACTAAAATGAAATGTAAATAGGAAAAATTGTGTTTATAATAATATCAGAAAAACAACTCAATAATGATGGCAGGCAAATATCAAATGGTAAAGAGGTTAGAGGCACCCTCTCCCATCTTAACAATAGTAAGTTATTATTTTATTATTAACACAGGAATAACACTTACCACAAAAGTAATAATCCTCATCGGATGACTAAAATAAAAATAAACAAAAATCTCTGGAGACAGAAATGTAATGACAGCTAACAGTTGTTATAAACTATAGAACTTATAGAAAGCCAAAGAGGCCGTCAGAGGGAGAAAGAATGGAAAATATATATAAGATGAAAAAAATTGCCCACATTGATAGTATTATTCTAGACAAAGTGTCACAAAATATTTTTAAGACTACATTAAACAGGCTTTGGCTCTCAGCTTCATTGATGTCATTTTTCTCCTGCATAGCATTTGGCTCCTCCCTAGCATTTGGCTAGGGAAGCGATATAAAAAGTCAAGCCTCTAGCATATTTGTTTTAGTCATTAATAAAGTTTAACACCAGGAGTGGGTTGATATAAATATTAGCACATCATCTATGATCCAGAGGGGAAAAGATGCCACATTACAATAATGTCGTTAACACATGCGATGAGAACTGTTTTTGTTGTGGGTTGTCCTTTCTCTTTTTCATAAAAAGGAAGTGAGTTGATAGCTACCTAGTTGGTCTGACATGATGGAAACAAAATGCTCCAACTCCACATGCTCAATAGTACTCCCTTGCAAAACACCTTAAAATTCCAGAGATCAGATACATTTCTCGTGTTCTGGTAGTATGTACATTTTGATTGGGTTTAGATATAACACTTTTGCTAAGAAAATTAATAGCTCAGTAGCTTGTTGTAGCTGTTTAAATTTTATACTCAAGTTACCCACAATTCAAAATCTTAAGGGGATAAGGCAGGTAAATGTTTGAATGAGAAACCAGTGTATGGAGTTTTGTTCAAAAAAATCAAAACAAGGAGGACAAGCCAGGTAGTAGTATGTGAATCCTAGGTACCTGAGAAAGTTGCCAAAAGAAGCAATGTTTATCCAAAGAAGTTATGTAGGTACATAAAAAAACAAACAAACAAAAAACACAGAAGCATAGGAGAATGGATAGCATTGGCTAGTGTTTAGAAACATAGGCTTTTGAGTCAGCTTGGGTTTGAATACTGGCTTTGGAGACACCCAGAGTCAGACACCCAGTCAGAGCCCTCTGATCTCTCTTCTCAACTGGGCCTCATCCTTGGTCAAGTTCCTTGGCTTGCTAAGGCCAGTTCAGCAAGAATTCTGCCAAGCCAGTTCAGTAAGAATCTTTCCACCCTTGATACCTAGCCAAGTTTTTCTTAGTAATTTTTCATCTACTGACTTCCTCATCCTGCCTGTTGACTAAAATTCCTCAGCTGCCCCTGTTTTATTCAGAATTAAATTCAATCTCACTTTTATATTGTAATAGCCTTGTATAAAAGTTTTTTTTGCCTGTCTAACTGGTGTAATTTTTCTTTGACAGTGCTGGTTCTGTGACTTGGGGAGGACCAGATTCATCATTAGACCCCTGTATCTCTCACCCAGAACCCTACATGCATTACTTTAAAGTATTTGTCTTCACTCCTGACTGATTGATCAAGGATCCATTGGTGAGTCCAACTCCTGATACAATGTTCTGAATGATAGTCTATTGAAACACTAAAAGAACAGATTTTGATTCTTAGGATGCAACGTATAGTCTTGAGGCTGGGTTAGAGACTTCTGTTTTTAGAAAGGTACCATTGGTTTAGAACCTAGGAAATTCTCATTAAATTCTCATTTGGTTGAACTTTATTTTTTTGGTATTTAGAGTACTCTTTTGGATTCTTTTTCTTTACAGAGATCTCATTTGTAGAAATATTTTTATGGATAATTTGTATCTTCAATGGTCTCTTTGGGAAACCTGAAATCTCCTTAAACTGGCTCACCTAAGACTTCTTTCTCATTACCTCCACTCCTTCTTCCATATTTTATAACTTCAATCTTCCCTTTAGCTCCTTTAAATCATTTGATCTGTCCCACTTCAATACCACTACCCACTCTATCCTTTTTTCCATCCCTGCCAGACCTTTACCATTCTAGTCCCTCAACTCCCTGCTACCATATGAATACTTTGAGATTCAAGAACTGCAAAAGCAACTACCTGAGGCTGAAAAAGATAAAAAGAAAATTGGAAACACACTGGATACTTTGTTCACTCAGATGGGCTTTGGAGACACCCAGACAACTGATTAGTGTCTTCTAAGTCCCTCACCTAAAATTTTGTCCACAGCCTCCATAAAAAAATAAAATCTTAAAAGTCTCTTCCACAGATATTAGTGGAAAGATTTAGCTCTCATACTGTGTGGGTAACCTCAACATGTCTAATCTGCCAGAAATACAATTCAGATAAAAATAAAAAGTGGGACAAAGATTAGAGCCAACTCTTTTTATATAGACCAGTGAGTTTTGTATTACTGTGTTTATTCCTGACTCATAGCTAAGATGTTTGCATCTATCCGTATATGTATATCCATATGTATGTATACATACATAAATATATATATATATTAACATATGTATATGTGATATTTTACCTGCCCCCAGATGGCATTGACAATTAATTTATAAAATCTAATACAGAGCTCTATTCTAATTGGCTTACAGATAAATAATCACATATAAATTAAATATTCCTGAAACTCCCAGTGATAATAATAATAAAAGCCCTGAACTTCTAGTAATTTCAATATGGAAAAAAATAACTATTCTCATAAAAACTAAGCAAATGTTCTCATAAACTGAATAAATCTTTAGCAAGTAAAACTAGCTTAATATTGTGGCTATAATAAAAACAGCTATGTATTCTGAGTTATTAGCATTAATTCAATACACATACATTTTGTTCTAATTGGGTTTGCTAGTCAAATAAAGTAATATTTGCTAAGTGTTTAAGATTATAAAAATAATAAGTTTGATTTTAATCAAATTGAGTCAGTATTCACACAAAAATTATTAAATAATAATTTTGTTTTATAATATGTCTGCCTAAAAATAGTTTCTAATACCTTTTTGGTAACATGCAAATTTAGACTTACGCTAAGTTAAATTAAGTAATAGATCCTAAGATAAAATACTGAAACATTTATTGCTGAGTGTAAGTTTATGTACTTTTGGCTTCTTATTTTTACATGATATATATCTGAGTCTGGTAATAAATATGCTCTTTTTGCTTCATTGAAAAACTGTGCTATAAGGAAGCATATATTTATAAAAATTGTGAGATGGTATATTCATGAGTGTTGATAGTCTGCTAAGCAATGCTAATATTTGAAAAACAGCTAATAATTATCTGCTACCTAGTTTTCTCTGTAAAATAAAGTTACTAACAGTTAAAAATTATAATCAATATATGTAAATGAAACTACTAGGAACAATAAAGGCAAACAACTTCTTTAAGTAAACTATGCAAGGTAGGCAGGAACCTGCGCCCCCTGCGGTGGAAGCACGGAGTCTTAACAACTGGACCGCCAGGGAAGTCCCTAGCATGGTTTTTATTAAGTAAAAAGAGAGTAATTTTGTGCTAAAGTGGAGTGGTTGTTCCAAACTGAGAGAAAGGAAAGTGTAGGACAAAATCTGAATGGATACAGAAAGTTGTAGGAAGTTTGTGGAAAAGGAACCTTATGTTGTGTGGTTAAAGCTGACTAGGATTGGATTGGTTTATTTATAAGGTTTTGTATGTTTGCTTGTTTGATTTAATGAACTTTAGTATCAGCAATATACTGATGCAAAACTAGAGCTGGGTTTTGTCTCTGTTAAAATTACTAAGTTTTTCTTGTATTACTGGTTTTCCTGAATAAGGAATTGTAAAAGAATTTTCTTTACCTTTTGAGTAATCTGACTAGGAAACAAACATTCTGTGTTTTATCAGAATAATTTCCTCTGGTCTATGTTGACTTTATCCTATCCTTGATTATTTAAGACATTTAATATTAAGATTATTTAACTGAGTCTTCTCATTTTTAGTAGAGCTATATTTTTTTCTAATCATGGTACTTCCTATATTTACTTTTGAAATATTTTGTGACTTTTGTAAAATTGGTAGCTCAGTATTGTTTCACAGTGGCCCATCATCCTATTTAAGCATGTTTCAAACATTTTGACATTTTTGGACAGCTTTTGATATTTTGCTTTCCCCAAGACAAATTCTAACTGAAATTTTGATCTCAGAATGATTTGAAAATCTCAGAGGACTTGTTCTTTCACCTTGTAAAGAGGTAGATATTAAAAATAATTAGGTTTATTTGATGTGTTGAATTGCATGAAAAGTGCTATCAAAGAGGAAAAGATACTTAACCTTCCCTACGTTATATTTGTAGGGGTAAAATATGATTAATATTAATAGTTCAGAAATTATATGAACTTCCTAGTAATTTGTGAATGTACTTGCTGTACACGTCTTGGCCTTACTTTGCCTGACATTAGACAAGAACAGTATAATGTTCCCAGTCAGAATTTTTGTTATTATTGTTGTTTTTTGGAGTAGACATTTTCCTTTTTGAGTTATAGTTAATTGATTGATTGATTTTTTAAATATAGATTTTATTCCTACAGTACAAATTTATTTCCTTTATGTTTTGCAATTACTTTATGTCAGTTTTTTTGCCGCATGGCATGTGGGATCCTAGTTCCCCAACCAGGGATTGAACCTGCACCCCCTGCATTGGAAGCACGGAGTCTTAACCACTGGACCACCAGGGAAGTCCCTATAGTTGATTTGTAATATTATATAAGTTTCAGGTGTACAACATAGTGATTCACAATTTTTAAAGATTATACTCCATTTATAGTTACTGTAAAATATAGGCTATATTCTCTGTGTTGTACAATATATCCTTGTAGCTTATTTATTTTATACATAGTAGTTTGTACCTCTTAATCCCTACCCCTATCTTGCCCCTCACTCCTTCCCTCTCCTGACTGGTAACCACTAGTTTGTTGTCTATATCTGTGAGTCTGTTTCCTTTTTGTTATATTCACTAATATCTTTTATTTTTTAGATTCTACCCATAAGTGATAACATAGAGTATTTGTCTTAGTGTTTGACAGTTCACAAAGCATAATTCTCTCTAACTCCATCCATGTTGTTGCAAATGGCACAATTTCATCCATTTTTATGTCTAAGTAGTATTCCATTGTATATATACATATACCTCAGGGGGTCTTAAGGCAGCCGGTCTGCTGGTGGATGGGGCTAGTAGGCACCCAGTTAGTTGTGTGGCCTGAAGCATCCCAGTACAGGCCTACAGGCTGGAGGGCAGGGGCGGGGCTGTGTCCTGAAGCTAAAAAGCTAGAGGGAGGATTCCACAATGGTGGCTGCCAGCAGCAGTGTCCAAGTGGTAGAATGAGCTCAACAAAATTGCTATCGCCTATACCTGTGTCCCCAGGGTGAGCTCCTGTTGCCTCCTGCCTCTCTGGGATACTTTCCAAGATTAGCAGGTTGATCTTACCCAGGCTCCTTTCTGTCCTGGATCCTGGAGTGGGTGAGATTTTGTGTGCACCTTTTAAGAGTGGTGTCTCTTTTTCCCCCAACCCTCTGGGACTCCCTCAAGTAATCTCCACAGGCCTTCAAAGCCAAATGCTCTGGGGGTTCATCTTCCTGGTGCAGGACTCGTGGGCTAGGGAGCCTGATTTGGGGCTCAGACCCCTCACTCCTTTGTGAGAACCTCTGCAATTTTAATCATTCTCCCATGTATAGGTTGCCCACCCAGGGGTATGGGGCTTGACTACACTGCAACTCCACCCCCTCCTACCTGACTTGTGGTTACTTCTTTATATCTTTAGGTGTAGAAGATATGTTTTGGTAGGTTCATGTGTTTTTCATCAATGGTAGTCTGTAAATGGTTATAATTTTGGTGTGTGTGTTAGAGGACACGAGCTCAAGGTCTTTCTACTTTGCCATCTTGACCAATCTTCTCTGTTATTATTTTTAAATGTTGTATGCCACAGAAACAACCAGATTTTCTTTGTCAATTTTATTATTTTATAATGAACTCTTATCAGAGCCTTAACCACAGCCATTTTAAGACTTTTGTAATTCACAGATAGTTTTACTCTGATGCTTCCTTGAGAGTTCTTATAATCAGCTGTAGGTCAAAATGCTTCATCTTCAATAAAAAGGGGCTGTCTCAGAGACTTATAGAAAGGACTACTCCGGGTACTTGGGGGCACAGGCCTCTGATGGCATTGCTTAAATAATTTTGAGACCACCCCACTGGATTGACTCAGAATTTTCAGAATTCTATTGGGGAAGCTGATGGATTCATAAGACTACTAACCCAAATTCAAGGAGACCAATAATTAAATAAACTGATGAGTAATGATTATGTGTTTTGTTTGGAATAATGATGATGCTTTAATTTTTTATTTTCTGGATATAAGAAACTCTTTTTTCTTAAGATAAAGTGGTTTCTCTTAAGCTATCTATAATTCATAATAATTTAATAGAATATATTTTATAAACAGAAATTAAACATTTCTCTTTTTCTCCCTTCCTGATCCCTCAAGAAGTCTGAAACTCTTATTGAGTATTCTTATTTTCATGACAAGATAATTATTTGCATAGATTCAATAATAATCTATCTTCCTTGAAAGAGGATATAATTGAGAAAATGATTAAATAACAAAAGCTTTGACTATGATATTTGAGAATAATGTGTCAAATCAGATATGATTCTATAGCTTTAAGGAACAAAGGTTGAATTTATGGAGCCAATGCTTATAAAGCCCTCTTGGGAAAGCCAGTCTGACATCTGGATTACATAGTTCCCAGCTTTACAAGAGAGTAAGAAAGATCACTTCCTGGATTGTTCAGGATATTTTAGGGGACCTCAATAAGAGAGGACTTTACCCAAATCTGTAGGTACTGTAGATGAAGTGGCAAGTTCTCGGCTTGGTTTCCTAGACTCAAGAGGCTTTTAAAAGTCCAATCTTATATTCCTTATGAAAAGTTCCATCAAAGCAAACTTTAAAAGGCCTGTATGGCTAATTACTATCTTTGTTGCCCTTATGTAATAATCAAGCCAAATCTAATGAGAACAGACTTAATTTTAAAATAAGAATAATATGATTTATCTTTGATCAAAAGGGGGTTTGATATAGAGAGAAATTTTATATTTCAATAGAAAACACACCCTTGTGGGTTATCAGACTCTGATACTGTTTATCATCTTTGAGCTATTTTTCACTTCTTTGTTAACTACACAGTTTTGTTATCTACCTGGAAGTTGGACTGGATCCTGCAATCTTGCACGTTTTGTCATCCTTAACAATTTTTCAATTTTTCTAGTTTCCTTCAATATCTGGCTACAAATCTCCAAACTAACATTTCTAATATTTCTCCTACCCTCTTGATTTGGCATCACTGATAACTAACACTTGACTTCCGAGATTCTTATTGGGCATCTAGGTTGTCTTTTAGCTCAATTTCCCCCTCGAATATAAAGAAGCCTTGTGAGATGAAGTGGGCAACCTGATAAAAATTTCAAAGGACTCATCACCACAGCAGAATATGGGCAAACTTCATGCCTGGAACCACTGTTGTGTAGGCCACTCAGGAAGCTCACCAGAACTCTACATCTTCCATGCTCTACTCCAGGAAATAGCCATGAATATGGACAATTTCACTAAAACCTCTCATATGTCTAAGCCATAACCATACATTCAAACTGCAAATTGGGAAATCTGCCACTTTGCCACTGTCATACTCATTCCACTATCTAAAGAAGTTTTGGGTCCAACATTTAGTAATCTTCTTGACTTCTTGCCCTTTGGACACAGAAACTGGGTTTATAGTCTGCTCGAACCATTCATATTGTTTTTATTTTTATTTTCATAGAAATTCCCCTCATTAAACGCTATCCAGTAAATATCCTCTACTACCAATTCTTAAGAGATAGTTCAGCTGGACCTTAATGAAAAAAGGTGACTGAACAAGAAACAATGTTATATTTCTTTGTATAAGAGGAGAGGCTTACAAGAACTCCCTCCTTGATTAAACGTTAGTCAGGCTCCTCTGAGCCCTCTTCTCAACTAGGCCTTGTCATTAGCCTGCCATCCTTGGCCTGCTGAGCCCACTTTAGCAAGAATCTCACCAAGCCAGTTTAGCAAGAATCCCCTCACCCTTTATAACCCCGCCAAGCTCCTCTTAGTAATTTTCCATCCACTGACTCTCAGGCTGCCCATTGGCTATAAATCCCCAGCTTCCCCTATTACATTCAAAGTGAAGTGTGATCTTTCTCCCCTATTGCAATAGTCTTGAATAAAGTCTTCCTTCCCTGTTTAAATCTTCCTGGTGCAATTTTTCTTTGACGCTTTGTCACTTAGAAATTGTATAAACTTGTTCAAATTATTTCATTTCTGTGTGCCAGTTTCCTCATATGTAAAATGAGAGTAATAATAGTATCTACAGCCTATGGGCTTTGTGTTTCCTTTGTCAGGATTATATGAAATATTTTTAAACTGCTTAAAACAAAAATTGTAGCAGTACATAATAAAAAGTCAGTAAATATTAGCTATTATTATTAGGACACATTTCCAGGGTCTTATCCTGCCCATATACAATATAAAATTAATATAATCAAAGAATGGTAAAGAAACACTTCAGCAGGCAATAATTCTTTATTCTAATGCTTACAGATAATAATACATTTTCTAAGAATTGTGCTAGATACAGAATAGAAGCACATTTTGGGAAAAAAAAAAACCAAAATGGACTCTTACAGAGCATGTGTTATATGCCAAGCACTGTGCTAGTAACTAAAACTACAAAGATGAATAAGCTATGATCTTGGCCCTTGAGTAGCTCACAGTCAAGTGGGAGACATACACATAAAAACAAATCATTGCAATTGAGGAGGTTTAGACATAAGTGACAAATCAGAATTGCCGTTTTCAAGAAATTATGACAGCATTAATGTGGAGAATAGCTTGGAGGGCAATGAGAAAAGGAAGGGAGACCAATGAGTTTATTAATGTAATAATTCAGGTAAAGAGCAATGAATGTCTGAACAAAGGCACTAGCAACAGAGATGAAGGGAGAGGGTGCAGATATGAGATGTAGAATAATCAGGTGACCGACCTATTAGGGAAAGAGAAGCCTTGGGGATTGATATAGCATGATGACAGTATTAAAATATGAAGGCCTGTCATGTGGAATTATTTAGATTTATTTTTTTCCTGGTAGTACATCAGAGATCTAGATTTAAGGAGAGCAGATTACTGGGAATCAGAGTTACAGAAAAGGAAAAACTAAGCAGCTCCTTCATGAAGCACTTCCTGTAATTGGAGGAATTTCGAATAAAGTATGAATGAACATTTTAAGAGTATCTGTATTTTGGCATGGAATTAACTTAGTCTACTTCCTCTCCTTTATCCTATGCCCCAGCCAAATGTCTTATTATTATTTCCTGAACAGGCCTTATATTTTTCTACCTCTATGCCTTTAATATTAACCCATGCCATTCCCATTGATGTAAGTCCTTCCTCCTTACATACAATGTGACTGAAATATATGTTGAGTATATTTCTTTAAATTACTAAAAATCCTAATTTAAAGATGGAGGTGAAGTTTCAACAGTCTGACATTATGATTCCACTCTGTTGTTACTGATTTCTGGTGTCATTTCATAAATTTATTGCCAAACCAATTTCTTTTTATATGATTCTCTCTTCCCCCCCCAGCTTTATTGGGGTATAATTGACAAAATTGTAAGACATTTAAAGTATATATTGTAGTGATTTAATATATATGTACAATGTGAAAGGATTCCCTCCATCTAGTTAATTTTCTCTTTAAATAGTAAGTCTCTAATATTGAATATATTGCTTTATTATGAGGTCTTGAAGAACAGAAAATTTAAGTATAGTGTTTCAAATAATGTTATTCAAGTTTCCTATTGGGTATTTGAGATTTTCCATGTGTTATGGACTGAATTGTGTCCTGTTAAAAATTCATATGTTGAACCCTAACCCACCCATATATAACTGCATTTGGAGATAGGAGTTTTAGGGAGGTACTTATGGTTAAATAAGGTAATAAGGTTGAGACCTTAATCCAACAGAATTAGAGTCCTTATAAGAAAAGACACCAGAGATCCCTCCCCCCCACACCCTTTTTGCTCAGAGAAATGGTCATATGAAGACACAGCAAGAAGGTGGCCATCTGAAAATCCAGAAGAGAGCTCTCATGGGAAACAAAACCCTGCTGGATATTGGTATGGAATTTTCAGGCTCCAGAATTGTGAGAAAATAAATGTCTGTTGTTTAAGCCACACAGTCTCTTGCATTCAGTTATGGCAGTCTGAGAAGACTAAAACAGAACTTAATACTGTGAAATGGGGTGCTGCTATAACAAATACCTAAGAATGTGTAAGTGACTTTGGAACTGGGTATTGGTAAAGACTTGAAGAGTTTACAGATAAATGATAGAAAAAGCCTACATTATCTTGAAGGGTCTGTTGGATGTTAAAGGCAATTCCAGTGAGACTCAGATGGAAATGAAGAACGTATTATTGGAAATTGAAGGAAAGAGGATCTTGTTATAAAATGACAAAAAATTTAGCTGAATTTATTCTAGTGTCTCATGGAAAGTAGAACTTGTGAGCTATGAAATTGGATATTTAGCTGAGATTTCTAAGCAAAGAATTGAAGATGTAGCCTTGCTTCTCCTTACTGCTTATTGTAATAATGTGAGATGAGAGAGATAAATTAAAGAAATTTTTAAGTAAAAAGGAACCTGAACTTGAAGAATTGGAAAATTCTCAGTTTATCCATACTACAAAAAATGTGAAAGTGTGTTCCGAATATAACACTAAAGATGTGGCTAAACAATCATTTGATAAGGAGGTTACTATGGATGTGAACCAGGCACTTCAGCCAAAGCCAGGAACAGAGATGGGATTATACCAGCAGACAATACTAGCTTGCACCAAAAGGAACAGAGACAGGATGAAAAAAAGGGAGGCTTTTGGATTTCTGCAGGATGAGACAGTAGAGCTCTTTGGCTGTGAAGGAGCATTCTTCAAGAAGACAAGAATGACCGTGAGGTCATTTCAATTATCAAGGCTGCCTTCTTGGTTTCAAAGGGTGGGGTCACTGCCTCCATCTCAGCAGGGTGGGCTGCTGCTGACTGGAGCCTTGCAGGCAGGGCTGCCAACTAGGCCCCTTGATTTTGCTGACCCAGTGGGCCTGGAGGGCAGAGCATTGAGTCAAAGATGATTATTCATAAGACTTAAGATCTAATGGACACATCATTTGCAAATATTTTCTCCCATTCTGTGGGTTGTCTTTTCATTTGGCTTATGGTTTCCTTTGCTGTGCAAAAGCTTTTAAGTTTAAGTAGGTCTCATTTGTTTATTTTTGTTCTTATTTTCATTACTCTAGGAGATGGATCCAAAAAGATACTGCTGCAATTTATGTCAAAAAGTGTCTTGCCTATGTTTTCCTCTAAGAGTTTTATAATATCTGGTCTTACATTTAGGTCTTTAATCCATTTTGAGTTTATTTTTGTGTATGGTGTTAGGGAGTGTTCTAATTTCATTCTTTTACATGTAGCTATCCAGTTTTCCCAGCACCACGTATTGAAGAGACTGTCTTTTCTCCATTGTATATTCTTGCCTCCTTTGTCATAGATTAACTGACCATAAGTGAGTGGGTTTATCTCTGGGCTTTCGATCCTGTTCCATTGATCTATATTTCTGTTTTTGTGCCAGTACCACACTGTTTTAATTACTGTAGCTTTGTAGTATAGTCTGAAGCCAGGGAGCCTCCTCCAGCTCCATTTTTCTTTATCAAGATTGCTTTTGCTCTTCAGGGTCTTTTGTGTTTCTATAAAAACTTTAAAATGTTTTGTTCTAGTTCTGCAAAAAATGCCATTGGTAATTTGATAGGGATTGCATTGAACCTGTAGATTGCCTCGGGTAGTATGATCATTTTGACAGTATTGATTCTTCCAATCCAAGAACATGGTATATCTTTCCATCTGTTTGTGTCATCTCAGATTTCTTTCATCAGCATCTTATAGTGTTTGGAGTACAGTTCTTTTGCTTCCTTAGGTAGGTTTATTTCTAGGTATTTTATTCTTTTTGATGCAGTGGTAAATAGGATTATTTCCTTAATTTCTCTTTCTGATCTTTTGTTGTTAGTGTATAGAAATGCAAGACATTTCCGTGTATTAATTTTGTATCCAACTTTACTGAAGTTGATTGATGAGCTCTAGTAGTTCTCTGGTAGTATCTTTAGGAGAGTCTATGTATAGTATCATGTCATCTGAAAACAGTGGCAGACAAGTGATTAATTTCCAAAATATACAAACAGCTCATACAGCTCAATATAAAAAAAAAAATAAAAAAAAAAAATGGGCAGAAGATCTAATAGACGTTTCTCCAAAGAAGATAGACAGATGGCCAAAAAGCACATGAAAAGATGCTCAACATTGCTAATTATTAGAGAAATGTAAGTCAAAACTACAGTGAGGTATCACCTCACACCAGTCACAATGGCCATCATCCAAAAGTCTACAAATAATAAATGCTGGAGAGGGTGTGGAGAAAAAGGAACCCTCCTACACTGTTAGTGGGAATGTAAATTGGTACACCCACTATGGGGAACAGTATGGAGGTTCCTTAAAAAACTGAAAAGAGGGAATTCCCTGGCAGTCCAGGGGTTAGGACTCTCACTGTCAAGGGCCCGGGTACAATCCCTGGTCGGGGAACTAAGATACTACAAGCCGTGCAGCTTAGCAAAAACAAAAAACAAAAAAACCCTAAAAACAGAGTCACCATATGACCCTGCAATCCCACTCCTGGGCATATCCAGAGTAAACCATAATTCTAAAAGATACATGCACCCCAATGTTCATTGCAGCACTACATACAATAACCAAGAAATTGAAGCAACCTAAATGTCCATCGACAGATGAATGGATAAGGAAGATGTGGTGTACATATATATAATGGAATATTACTCAGCCATAAAAAGGAAAGAAATAATGCCATTTGTAGCAATATGGATGGACCTAGAGATTATCATACTAAGTGAAGTAAGCCAGACAGAGAAAGACAACTATCATATGATATTGCTTATATGTGGAATCTTAAAAAAAAAAAAAAAGACACAAATGAACTTATTTCCAAACCAGAAACAGACTCACAAACACAGAAAACAAAATTATGGTTACCAAAAGGGAAAGGGGTTGGGGGAGGGATAAATTAGGAGTCTGGAATTAACATATACACACTACTATATGTAAAATCGATAACCAACAAGGACCTACTGTATAGCACAGGGAACTATTCTCAATATTTTGTAATAACCTATAAGGGAAAAGAATCTGAGAAAGAACATACATTTACATATATCTATATCTGTATACATATATATAACTGAATTGCTGTGCTGTATACCGAAACTTACACGATATTGTAAATCAACTAGACTTCAATAACAAAATTAAAAAAAAAAATCTAATGGAATTTTCCTTGGTAGATTTTGGACTCACTTGGGACCTGTCACCCCTTTCTTCTTTCCTATTTCTCCCTTTTGGAATGAGAATGTCTATCCTATGCCTATCCCACCACTGTACTTTGGAAGCACATAACTTGTCTAGTTTCACAAATTCACAGCTGGAAAGGAATTGTGCCTCAGAATGAATTGTACCTCGAGTCTCACTCATACTTTATTTAGATGATATTTAGATGAGACTTTGAAGTTTAGACTTTAAAGATGATGCTGGAATGAGCTAAGACTTTTTGTGCTGTTGGGATAGAGTGAATGTATTTTCTATGCAATAAGGACAAGACATTTGTGGTACTAGAGGGCAGAATATTATGGACTGAATTGTGCCCCCCCCCAAATTCATACATTGAAGACTTAATCTCCAATGTGACTGTATTTGGAGATAGGGCCTTTAAAGAGGTAATTAATAGTGAGATAATAAGAGTGGTGCTGTCATCCAATAGGGTTAGTGTCCATATAAGAGGAAGAGATAATAGATATCTCTCTCTCTCTCTCTCTCTGCACACAGAAAAATTCATGTGAGGAAACAGTGAGATGGTAGCTGTTTGCAAGCCATGAAGAGAGTCCTCACCTGAAACCAAACCCTGTCAGACCTTGATCTATGACTGCTAGCCTCCAAAACTGTGAGAAAATTAATTTCTGTTGTTTAAGATATGCAGTATATGATATTTTGTTATGGCAGCTCAGCTCAAGGAGACTAATACAGCATGTCTTCTCTTTTTTTCCCCCCTTTTTTGCTTTACTTTATAACAAATAGTCTCTGGCTCTCTTTCTTGTCTCTCTGTCTTCCAAAACCTTTTACATACATGGTTGAATAAATGAAGAGATTTCCACTATAATGATAGAATAATTTTTTTATACACTTTCCCTTTTATCTGCTACATGTTTATATTGGCTATGTCCCTTTGTATTATTTTTTTTTAAATCTTGGCCATTCATAAACAGAACAAAAATAAAATCAGAGAAGGCAGAGAGTGGTAATAGCTAGCCATTTGGGCTTTCGGTAGTATTGCATTAGAGGGCATGTATTGCTCTCTTGGAAAAACCCACGGAAGAGATTAATATTGAAAGGTGTAGTGCCATCTGTTAGAAAGGCAGCAAAAATTATGAGGAAGCCCTGTGACCAACAGTTTAGGAAAACAGCTCCTATACAGTAGTTTGCTTACTAGCTTTGTAACTTTCTGGTTTTATAGAGAGAAAAGAGATATTTTCTATTTTCATTCTGAAGGATATTTTTTCATCTTCTTAAAATGCCACCATCACCAATATAACCAACAACATATTCCTCTCTGGTGTTACAGATATGAAGTTTAATATCTAGGGACAATTCAATTTCAAGAAATTGAAACATCTGCTGTCAGAAGTTTCCCCTATTTTCAAAGATAGGCTAGACTCAGTGGGTACAGTATTCAGATCCTAAATTTACTAAATAATTGGTTAACTGCCTACTGCCTTTTTTTCACCTATAAATTAAGAAATTATCTTTGCTATCTCACTCATACACATGGGGTTCTAAGGGGAGAGAGGCAAAGCAAGCAGCTTTTCCAAGAATGGAGTGGAGCTCCTATGAGGAGATTCAGAAACATATTCTATGTTCTCAAACACCTAAACTATAGATCTAGGGTTTATATCACTTTTTTTTTTTTTGGTCTGAGACCAAATAGAATCTTAGTTCCAATTGATAGTTAAGCCTTGCGTAAATCTCAGAAGTATACTGGAGCATATTAGTTTTCTATTGCTGTATAACAAATTACCACAAATTTAGTAACTTAAAACAGTACCCATTTATTTGCTCATAGTTCTGTGGGTCAGAATTTCAGGTGGGCTCACCTGGCTTCTCCACTTAGGGTCTCACAAGGCTGAAATCGAGTTGTTAGCTGGATGGTCTCTTACTTGGAGGCCCTGTGGAAGAATCCAAATACAATCTCATTTAGATTGTTGGCAAAATTCAGGCCCTTGTAGTACTGAAGTACTCATTTTCTTGCTGTCAGCTCTCATCTTATAGAGGCCATTCTCAGGTCCTTTTCCTATGATCCCCTCCATCTCAGCAATGGAGAACCTCCTTAATGTCAAATTCTCTCACACTTTCAATCTCTCTGAATTCTTCTTCTGCTACTGTCCGGATAAAACTCTCTGCTTTAAGGGCTCATATGATAGCTCAGGCCCACCTGGATAATCTCTTTACCTTAAGGTCAATGGATTAGTAAATTTAATTAAATATGCAAAAATCCCTTTTCTCTGGTAACATAATAGAAGGAAGGGAGGAAGGAAGGAAAACAATTAAAGCAGTAAAAGAGTAAAACAATGAAAACGAAATGAAAGTGAAAAACAAAAAAAATTCAGATTTCAGATTTTAGAGTATGATAATGTTTGGAAACAAGAAAAAAATGTATATTTTTGGAAATAACCCTATGGGCTAGGTTCAATGTTTAAAATTTTTGAAGTTTACAAGCATAGTAGATCAAGGTTATTCTCTGTATGACATCTACTAGACAAATTGTTAAATTGTTTCTATAGCTTGGCTATTGTGATCTATACTGAAGCAAACATGAGAGGGCCTATATTTTTTTGGGATACTGATTTCATTTCCTTTGGATACATACCCAGAAGTGGGACTGCTGGATCATATGTCAGTTCTATTTTTAATTTTTTGAGAAACTAATATGGTTTTCCATAGTGGATACACCAACTTACATTCCCAACAGCAGGGCACCAGGGTTTCTTTTTCTCCATATCCTTGCCAGCATTTGCTATCTTTTGTTTTTTTGATAACAGCCATCCAAATAGGTGTTAGGTCATATCTCATTGTGTTTTAGATTTGAATTTCCCTGATGTTTAGTGATTTTGAGCACCTTTTCATGTAATTGTTATCCATTTGTATATCTTCTTTGGAGAAATGTCTAGTCGAGTCCTATGCCCATTTTAAAATAAGATTGTACTTTTGCTATTGAACATAAAAATTCCTTATATATTTTGGATATTAACCTCTTATCAGACATATGGTTTGCAAATATTTTCTCCCATTCTGAGAGTTGCCTTTTCATTTTGTCGATTGTTTCTTTTGCTGAGCAGAAAATTTTTAGTGTGATGTAGTCCCACTTGTTGGTTTTTGCATTTGTTGCTTGTGTTGTTGGTGTCATATTTTAAAAAAAATCATTGCCAAGACCTATGTAAAGGAGGTTTTCCCTTATCTTTTCTTTTAGGAGCTTTATGGTTTCAGTTCTTACGTTTAAGTCCTTAATTAGATTCAACGTGATTTTTATAAGTGGTGTGTGTAAGGTAGGGGTCCAATTTCATTCTTTTTCATGTGAATATCCAGTTTTCTCAACACCATTTATTGAAGAGAGACTATCCTTTCCCCACTGAGTATTCTTGGCTCCTTTGTCAAATAGTACTTGACCATATATGTGAAGGTTTGTTTCTGGGCTCTCTATTCTGTTCCATTGGTTTACTGTGTCTGTTTTATGCCAGACTCAAACTGTTTTGATTACTGTAGCTTTGTAATATATTATGAAATCAGGATTGTGATGCCTCAATTTTGTTCTTTGTGAAGATTACCATGTCTATTTGGTGTCTTTTGTGGTTCCATATGAATTTTATGATCGTTTTGTCTATTTATGTGAGAAATCTGGCTTCCTTTTGTGGGTTATAGTTCCAATGGTGATTTAATTTTCAGAGGCATTAAGGTGTCATTTTGGTCCGATTTTTTATCTCCTGCTCCGGAGGTCCTGTTGGAATCTACTTGTGTTGCCTGCAGGTACAAAGAGGCTTTTCTGGACCAGGATGCTTGTCATTGAAGGGTCCACCCACTGGACCTCTCCAGCACAGAAATGTGAGTGTATAGGAGGGATTAGAGAAAGACCAGACTTGAGCAAAGAAGACCTGTTAGTTTAGTAGAGTGATGTAATAGAAATGGCCTGGTGAAGGTGATGATGGTGGAATTACAGAAAAGCATATGGGCTCAAAGGATATTTCAAATGTGTAATGCTTAGTAATGAGTTAAATGTGATAGGTAAAGGAGAGACAGGACTCTAAGCAGACTCCTAGTTTGTTTGTTTGTTTGCTTGCTTTTAATTTAATGGAGGATTGTCACACGTTTGCCAAGATAGGAAGGCAGTTTATGCTTTCTCATTTCAGGGCCCTCTTGTTGCTGATTAGTCTTCTTGTGAGAAAGAACACTTTTCACTCATTTCTTCACTGCTGCTTCACCTTCCATAGAAGTCTTACTCATGCTTTGACACTTTCGACATGCTTTATAGTGTCTTTTCCTCCAAATGATTTTATATTTTCATTAATCATATTTCATTATTATTATTATATTTATAATATCACATATTATATCCCCTATAGATTTTTTTGAACCTCTATATCGATTATCATATTTTTCTTATGTATTAATTGTGCTTTGTACTAATTTCCTGAAATAGACAAAACCTATTGAGAAAATGGGCTGTGTACTCAACACAGCACTGTTAGAAAGTAATTATTCAATGCATGTTTACTGAATAAATGAACAGATGAATAAATAAATGGTATTAATTATAACTGTATGTTAACCAGAGTATTAGTAATAGCATTGAGTTTTTCCTAGTATACTCTAGATGTATATCACATAGAAATGTTGAAAACTATTCTGCATATAGCATATGCACCACAGCACGCACAAACACAGACACACACAAAATAAATAACACTATCCCTACCTTAGCCCTAATCACAATAAAAATCACTCTCTCTATGAGCGTAATTTCCTTGCCAAGCCTATTACATTTCTAAGTTTCTGTGAGATATTTTAAGTCATATTTAAAAGTAACATTATTTTGTATTCAATACCTAAACCTGCCATAAATTTAAGACTAGCAAGGGACTGAAGACTTAAGAAAATCAAGGATCATTCAATGACAGGAATAATTAAAACTTATTTTTTTCTCTGTTTCAACCCCTGCCTGAACTAAATTCTGTAGATAGTGCATATTCACTGAGATACCAGATAATTCAAGTGTTGACTTGTAAGAGCATCCTTAGAGATGTGGAGTTTTTATAAAATAGTCCAGAAACCAAGTACACTGAGCATAATATGGATTGCTTACACCCGTATCACTAATACTATTCTGACTCCCAAACTTGTCTGCCTTCAGGCATCTCAGATCAACTTTATGATACAAGATATACATCTTTGGCTAAAGCTAGATACACTGATTCATAAACATTTCACTGTCTTTAATATTGCTTTCTCACATATGGGGTCAGGTCTCTTGGCTCCCTTTCTAATAGATGACACATTCTGTCAGAAGTTAAAACTGCAGTCTGTGACAGTGGAAGAAACAGAAGCTATCTTGTATCTACTTCACAGAGACTAAATTTATATGTGATCTCAATTAGCACAGTGCCCTCAACTACTGAGCTACCAAGACACATGCAATAATGTCTGTTCTACTGAGAATCTATTCATTTTTTCTTAATCAAAAATATTTGTCACCAGATCAATTCTTTGGTATACTTGATTTTGCAATACCCCCCCTTAACTTTCTTCCACATAAAGTTTACTTTCCACTTGCAAGTACACTCTTCTTCTGGGTGTCTCTCCTCTCTGCCTCTCTGTCTCTGTCTCTCTGTCTCTGTCTCTCTCTCTTAATGACATAATCTATCTTCCACCCAATGACTCAAGAATGTAATATGGTGTTATGTTAGACTAATGAATCTCTTCCTTATTTTTGGCATCTCAACTTTTCTTTTCAGCTTTATCATTCATAATTGTCCCAATTTATCATGCCCTCCATCCATACCAGATTACTTGACATTTTTTATATGATATATTCTTCATGCTTTCTTATTTTTGCCTATGCTGTCTTTCTACTGGAAACATACTTCTCTTCCCTTTATTTTGCCAACCTCTTTTATGACTTCTTCTGTGAAGCCTTCCCCAGGCCTTTAGGTAAAAGCAATTACTACTTTTCTTTTTTTCCATTACTCTTTTATTTACATTACTCAATTTCTTGTTGAGGTATAACTGACAATTAAAACTGTATATATTTAAGGTGTACAACTGGATGCATTAATATATATATATAAACACACTGAGAAATACTGACCAAAATCAAGTTAATTAACATATTCATCACCTCACACAGTTACCATTTTCTTTGTGTGTGTGTGGCAAGAACACTTAGGATATACCCTCAGCGAATTTTAAGTGTACAGTATTGTTAACAACAGTCACATTGTTTTACATTAGATAGCCGTAGATTTTTCATCTTGCATAACTAAAGCTTTTTATCCCTTGTTTGATATTTGCTCATTTTGCCCTTCCTCCAGCCCCTGGAAACCACCATTCTACTCTCTGCCTTCATGATTTTGACTATTTTAGTTTCTACATATAAGTGAGATCATGTGGTATTTGTCTTTCTGTATCTGGCACCCTTGTCAAGGGTCAGTTAACCGTAGATGTGTGGATTTATTTCTGGGCTCTATTCTGTTCCATTGGCCTGTATGTGTCTTTATGCCAGTACCATACTCTTTTCGTTACTGTGGCTTTGTAATATACTTTGAAACCAGGAGATGTAATGCCTCCAGATTTGTCCTTCTTGATCAATATTCCTTTGGCTCTTCAGGGTCTTTTGTGGTTTCATCTGAATTTTAAAAATGTTTTCCTATTTCTGTAAAGAATGCCATTAAGATTTTGGTAAGAAATTGCATTGAATCTTTAGATCACTTTGGGTGGTATGGACATTTTATCAATATTAAATCTTCCAGTCTGTAAACATGGGATGCCTTTCCATTTATCTGTCTTCTTTAATTTCTTTCATCAGTGTACAAGTCTTTCATCTCTTCGGTTAAGTTTATTCCTAATATTTTATTCCTTTTGTTGTTACTGTAAATGAGGTTTTTCCTTAATTACCTTTTCAGAAAGTTCATTGTTTGTATATAGATACATGACTGATTTTTTATGTTGATTTTGCATCTTGCAACTTCGCTGAATTTATTAGTTCTAACAGTTTTTTTGGGGTTTTTTTGGTTACATCTTTAAGGTTTTCTACATATATGATCCTGTCATCTGCAAACAGATATAAATTTACTTCTTCCTTTCCAATTTGAATGACTTTTTCTTTTTCTTTTTTTGTCTAATTGCTTTGGCTAGGACTTCCAGTACTATGTTGAAAAGAAGTGAAGAGTGTGGGCATTCTGTCTTAAAGGGAAAGTTTTGGTTTTTCCCTGTTCTTTATGATTTTAGGTCGGGCTTTTCATATATGGCCTTTATTGTGTTATGGTAAATTTCCATTATACTTGATGTATACTTGAATTAAGATCATCCACTATGTTGGTCACATTTATAAGATATACATATGAATCTCTGCCTGTCTCTTTCATAGTAAGTGATCAGTACATTATATCTCAGCATGTTTTCACTTTTTACAATTGTATGAGAACAAAATAATTCCATATGTTTCCCTCTCTCACATTACAGGCATACCTCATTCTATTGTGCTTCACATTATTGTGCTTTGCAGATATTGTGTTTTTTATAAACTGATGGTTTGTGGTAAACATGTGCAAGTCTATTGGCACCACTTTTCCAACAATGTTACTCACTTCATGTCTCTGTATCACGTTTTGGTAATTCTCACAGTATTTCAAACCCTCCACCAGCTAAAAAGATTATGACTTGCTGAAGGCTCAGATTATTGTTAGCATTTTTTAGCAATAAAGAATTTTTAAGTTAAGGTATATGAATTGTTTTTTCAGATATAATGCTATTGCACACTTAATAGACTGCAATATAGTATAAAGATAACTTTTATATGCACTGAAAAACCAAAATAAAATGTGTGACTCACTTTATTGCAGTGGTCTGGAACTGAATCTGCAATATCTCTGAGGTATGCCTGTGTATTCCAGGGTTCAAAGCTTAATTATTTTTTAAATTGACTTTGCAAGTTCATTCCATGTATCTAGTGTATTGTTCTTTTAATTATTTTATTTTCTAGGCTTAAAAAGTATTATTATAGATGTGTTATGACATTATATGTAATTTCAAATACTGTCAGAAGTATGCAAGTATAAATTATAAACAACAAAAATGAAATGTCTAATATATTATACTTGCTAGTTCAGAAAATAATTTCCTGAGCTTCAACCCCTGACTTTATGCTCACAATTTTCAGAACTAAGATTTTCTGACTCCAAAGACAAATAGATCATTATAGCAGGTGTAAATTGAACTTTTTTTTAATGTAGTAGCATCAAGTATTTTATACTTACAGAAGTAGCCATTGCAGTCTGGTTATTCTTGTCTGTTCAGTTTTTTTTGTATAACATTTAACTTTATAATATACTATATACATTATTTATTTAGTATGTCTGTTGTCCATCTCTTATGATCATATTTAAGTTTTACAAGGGCCAATATCTTTTCTTTTTAAAAATTATTCACTGATGTATATCAAGTGCCTAGAATAGCACCTGCCACACCATAGGAAATCAAGAATTTTTAGTTGAATGAATGAATGAACTACCCCTTAACCTTGTATCCCATCAATCTCTTCCCAATCCCTTCTCATTATTCTTTTTCTTCTCAATTTATATTCATGACTTAAATCATGATATTTAGGGTTCTGGCCTAACTATTCTCTTGGAAAAAAATTATCTACCATTTCAATGACCTCCTAAATACTAGACAAAGTGGGCACATTTCAACCACCTTATTCTATCTTAGGCTACATTTGACACTCTTGGTCAGAACCGACTTCTTGAAACCTGCCACTACCTTTTATTTCCATTATAATATACTCTACTTTTTATTTCTTCTTCCCTCTGATTTTTCCTTCTCTGATTTCTTCCTGGGCTCTTCTTCTGTGAGCCTCATAAATACTGATGTTTATCTCTAGAGAGCCTCTACTGACCCACTGCTCTCTTCAATCTGCATACTTTCCATGAGTAATCTAATCCATGATTATAGTATCAACTATCATGTCTAACTCACACAATCTATAGTTACAAAACATCTCTATACCAAGTTTCAGAATTATATATCTAACTACTTGCTGAATAACTCCTTTTGGGAAGGCCAATGTTATCTTAGACTCTACAACACAAATAACTAAAATCAGCTTAACAACTAAAATTGTTATGTTTATCCTGCCTTCCCTACTAAATGGTACCACCAGTCATTCAGACACACAAACTAGAAATCTGGAAATGATCCTTGAATCTTTCTCCCTCTCACTCAATCAATCAACAAATCTTACTGTCTTATATAATTTTTTTCCTTTAATGTGACTAATTACCATTTCTATCAATATCACCTCGGTTAAGCTCCCCATCATCTGTTATCTAGGTGACTGGTTGGCTATGAAATTTGGGGAAACAAGAAGTATAAAATGGCATCCAGATTTTTATGAGCTTAGCTTAGGTGACTGGGAAGACGGTGGTGTTATAATAGAGATGAATGCATTCTTCCAGTCCTCAAGACTGTTCTCTCTTAAATCAGTCTTTCATCTATCTTCCAAAGCAATATTTTGGAGTTGTCAACATAGAGGTGGTAGTTGAAACCATCAAATTAGATGAAATCATTCAGAAAAAGAGTAAATAAAAGGTGAAGCAGTGGAAGACTACATTTGTTAGCAGGAGGTGGTGTATGTGTTAGGGAGAGGTGATAAGACATGGGATGAGGAGATAAGTAGAGACCAGATTATTAAGGGCCTTGTAAGGCCCTTATTCTGAAGAGTTTGAAATATATCATAAGTTCAATGGTGGAGCATTGAAAGGTTTAATTCAGATAAATGAATGCCACATTAGTTTTGCTTTTTAAGTAGGTTACACTGACTGCAGTGTAAAGAATGGATTATTCTTGGGGAAAAGCAAGACTACAGGTAGAAAAAGCAGTTAGTAGCTGCAGTAATCTTGGTGAGGGATGATGGTAAAATGGACCAAGCCAGCAGAAAAAGACGCCAAATCCATCATTGTGAGGGATGTATATTGCTTCTGGGGGAGTTCCTTGTGAAAATGGGGATGATCTGCTAAGTTTTAGGTTCAGATTAAATAGGATCATTAATTAGAACAGTAGGAAAGTTCATTGAGGCCTAGAACAAAATGTTGTTTAAAGAGAAGTACTTAATATCACAATCAGAGATGTGGAATAAGTCTTCATGTTGAAAGAGTGCTGAGGTAAAAACAAAGTACGCTTCAGAGTTCAAGTGTCAAATGAATGGGGGAGCAAGTTAGAAACCACACTGAAAGGCCTGGAGGATGTTGGTGTTTGGGGTTAGCAGAGAACTTAATGAGGGACTTAATTTGGATCAGAGAAGGGGTGAAAAATCTTAAGGGAAGAGGCATTTAAAGAGAAACTTGAAAACTTAATTGAAATTAGAGGAAAAGAGTGAGAGAAGAGTATTCCAGCTTGATGGAGCAGCATTGCAAAAACCCTGAAGTGGGAAGGATTTTGGTATTCTCAAGAAATTAAAAGAAGACCAATATCTTGATTCAGAAACCTGGGGAGAGAGTGATACAAGATAAAATTGAAGAGTTAAGCAGAGGCCAGGACACGTAAGCCTTACTGATAATTCTTTAAAAAGTAATTTCCTTAGAGTAATGGAAACTTATGAGTGACTCAATCGGATTTACATTTAAAGATATCACCCTGTGGGAATGTAAATTGATACAGCCACTATGGAGAACAATATGGAGGTTCCTTAAAAAACTAAAAATAGAATTACCATATGATCCAGCAATCCTGCTACTGGGCATATACCCAGAGAAAACCATAATTCAAAAAGACACATGCACCGCAATGTTCAATGCAGCACTATTTACAATAGCCAGGTCATTGAAGCAACCTAAATGCCCATCGACAGACGAATGGATAAAGAAGATGTGGTACATATATACAATGGAATATTACTTAGCCATAAAAAGGAACAAAATTGGGTCATTTGTAGAGACGTGGATGGATCTAGAGACTGTCATACAGAGTGAAGTAAGTCAGAAAGAGAAAAACAAATATCGTATATTAACGCATATATATGGAACCTAGAAAAATGGTACAGATGCACCGGTTTGCAGGGCAGAAATTGAGACACAGAGGTAGAGAACAAATGTATGGACACCAAGGGGGGAAAGCGGTGGGGGGGTGGGGGGGGTGTGATGAATTGGGCGATTGGGATTGACATGTATACACTGATGTGTATAAAATTGATGACTAATAAGGACCTGCTGTATAAAAAAATAAATTAAATTAAAAAAATGTATACACTAAAACTGAACTTGTACCTTAAATGTATCAAGTAGGGAATGCAAACTCCAGCTCTTTGGATAAATGTCAATGTGGGGTTGTGTATCTATAATTGTGGTTTTGGTTTAAATATAGCAAACTGGGTTCAAAAAAAAAAAAAGATATCACCCTGGCTGCAGTTCAGAGAATGAACTATAGTGGGGCAAAGACAGAAGTCAGAATATTTGTCATAGTGTGCTACAGTGGTGCAAAGGAGAGATGATGTTGTCTTTTTTTTTAATTTTTATTGGAGTATAGTTGCTTTACAATGTTGTGTTAGTTGAGATGATGTTGTCTTATGGAAGGATCATGGCAGTGTGAATGGAGAAAAATAGTTAAAATTGAAATATAAATATTTGAAAACATAACCCATAATGAGCATTTGGGTCATGTAGAGTAAAACCTTTATGGTTCAGGAATACAATAGATATACAGATTAGAGCTATCTGAGGAGAAGCCTCTAATATCACTAGAATAGGAAAAGAGGAAGATGAATTTTTAGAATTTTATCAGCTGAATTTTGAGATATGCAGATATTGAGGTGTCTGTAAGATGTTTAAATAGAGATGTCCAAAAATCCTTTGAATACTTTACCCTACACTTAATTCAGATAACTAAAATAGCAATAAAAATTTGAGTTATTAACATTCTTAGTTGGCACAATAGGAGTAGATGAGATCACACACAGTTTTGGTAGGGTGAAACAGAAGGTCCAAGATAGAACTTGAGAGTTCAAATACTAGGTGGAGGAAAACAATTCATTAAAAAGTTAAAAGGAATGTTGGTGTCTTAACTAAATAAGGCCCCAGAGAGGAGACAGGCCAAAAATAAATTCCAAGTATTTGTTGATAAGTATCCTGTGACCCTGACTGCAGTTGACTTTGTGCTATAGAAAGGTCTGTGTTTTTTTAACTACACCTACAAGGTTCAGAATTCCTATAGTGAGGAGACAGCTTATATTTTCATCTATGTCAGTTCTTTTCAAAGTACACTGTAGGTGCTCGCTAAAACTATTATTAATTGATTTAAATTATTAGCACAGCTAGAAAATAATAAAGATGTGTGTTATCTCATTTTGGAATTCTCCAACCATTATGAAAGGCAGAAAAAAATGGAAAATAGAATATAGTAAGGTGTACACACAATAGCAACTTATCAATTCAGTTGGAAAAATCAGTTTAACTATTTATTAGTGTTACTTTAGGGCTTAAATTAATATAGGTATTTTTTTCCTCTCCCTCCCCACTGAAGATTATTCTGCTACCCATGTAAAACAGCCTCAGTGAGGAGGAAAGTAAGAGAGAAGGAAGAGACAGATGGACAGAAGAAGAGAGGAAAGGAGGGAGAGAGAAGGAAGGAAATTTTACAATTTGAAATTACATTTGGAGATTATCATCTTTTTTATTTATTTGTACTTTAAAACAAATAAGTATACTTCTACTGTTGTGGGTATTAGCAACTAAAATATGTAAATTATATATTGTATAATTATAATGATATACTTATACTTATATATAAATTATATAATATATAAACACATATTATATGTAAATATAAATATATATCACAACGTGAAAGAAAGCAGTACAGTCCTTGAAAACTTGAAAAAATATAGCCAATTCTTCTACAGTTGCACTTATGTAATCAATATTCTCAGTAGGTGGACAAACATAAAGCTTAGGTCACTGTGATTTGCCAGCATGATAAAGAGCAATACCTCCCGTATTTTCTGGGACACAAGATATATATTTTGTTTATCAGTACACCAGTGTGGATCTAAAATGAAGGTATCCATGGTACAGATTAAACTGGTCCTGAAAATGAGACTAAAATTTGTGCTAGAAGAAAGATGCTGAATAAAATAGTTGTATACTCATATCAGAAGGAGTAATTTAGGCAAATTAGAGTAGACAATTTGTAGTAGAGTTGTCCCCCTTGCCCAAAGGGACTCTCATAATTATCTGCCTTAATATCATTTGACTCATTCCTTTAGACCCCTGAAATTATATGGGCAGAAAACTCTTTGTAAGAATGCAACTGGAAGGGAGATAGTAATAATAATACCATTGGCTCCTTTAGCTAGGGTTATCTCATTGAATTAGCTACTTGAAAATGAGCAGCTTTAAGTGGAGCATCGGTTTAACAGTACAGTCTGTAGGATGTGTGTCATATGTTCTCACTCTAACTGAAAAGTTGAATATATTTAATTGGATACCCATGGCATATTTCAGGTCACTGTATTAAAATTGTTATCCTATGTATAACATTAATTGGAATGACACATTTCCATTATCTTCTCTCAACTTTGTAGTAACTTCTAAAAGAAGGGGGGGTGGATTTTATACTCTAGATGGTGGACTGAGGATACCTTTTTGCCCACTCATTCTCTGCAAACTGACCAACAATGCCAACAATGATGGTAAAAGAAAAATTCTACAATGGTGAAGAGAATTGGAAAGGGGCCATCATAGAATGAAAGAAGGTGAAAGTCATTTGACAGAAAATAAAAAGAGTAAGAAGTGGCAGTCTAAATGTCTGAATACACAAGAGGCACTATAGAGGAGGAGAAACTCTAGACTCAGAGTTGGCAGGTATGAGAAAGGGAACCCCCCCCACACACACCCGCCACTAGGAGGACTTAATGACTACTCTACTTCTAGTAAATTCCTCTTCCTTGTATACTCAGGACCCAGGCAGCTGAGAATATTAGCCTTAGGCAAAAATAAAAGAACTCCTCTCTCAAAAAATTTAAGCCAACAACTTGAGGAAAATTTACTCTTAGGGTGAATGTGTGTGCTCTTAGAAAAATTCTTCCCATTCTGGCATTTGGGAGAATCCTAGCTGAAGGTTGGCACCATACTTACTTTAAAATGAAACCTATCAATGGATAAGCCTTGCCCACATACACAGATTTCCAAGTCAGGCTTCATAAACACAGGGAAACCTAACAGGAAAATGATCTGTATAGAAACAGACCTACCTAGAAAAAATAGACAAACTGCCTATTCTCAAATGTAAACAAAAACCCAGAGGCGTGAAGAAAATCAGTAGCATGAAATACAAAGAACAGAGAACAAACCACAAGTATTAACCCCAGGGAAAAGTTTTTTAAAGACATAATTTAAGAAACAAGAAATCTAACAAACACAACTCTAGAGCCATCTAATTTGCATTTTCAGATGGACTTGTAAAGCAATTTCATTCATTAAAAATCAATAAAAGAGGAAAAGTCAAAGTGCAAAAAAATTGGAAAATGTCATAAAGTGTAATTTCCAAAATTAGAAATTTGTGGAAGTTTGGAAGATAAAGTTGAAGAAATATCCCAGGAGAGAGAGAGAGAGAGAGAGAGAAGAGAGAGAGAGAGAGAGAGAGGGAGAGAGTCAATAGATTAAATAAAGCTATTGAAACAAGAAAAAGAGGTTTAAGTATGTAATTTAAAGATACAGTAGTAATCAATAACTGTACTTGTCAAGTATACCTCAATAAAGCTAGGAAGTTTTTTTTTTTAAGAAGAGTACCAATAGAGAGTTTAAGTAACAGGGTGATGAGAATGACCTAAAATCTTGCTTTTCAATAAGGAAAATTAATGGATAATGTATTAAATCAAGAAGTCCATAAGCAATATAAGTATATTATTTCAAATTAAGTCTGAAAAAATTTTAAAAATGGTAATGGTTAAAAATGGTTACCTCAGAATACTACTTAATAATAAAAAAGAAAGAACTGCTGATACCTGAAGCAACATGGGCGAACTTCAATACATTCAAAAAGACACAAAAGAATATATACTGGCATTGACATATATACACAACCAAATATAAAATAGATAGCTAGTGGGAAGCAGCCGCATAGCACAGGGAGATCAGCTCGGTCCTTTGTGACCACCTAGGGGGTGGGATAGGGAGGGTGGGAGGGAGACGCAAGACGGAGAGGATATGGAGATATATGTATACATATAGCTGATTTACTTTGTTACACAGCAGAAACTAACACAACAAAATGTAAAGCAATTATACTCCAATAAAGATGTTAAAAAAAAAAGAATATATACTGCCTGGTGTATGTTTCCCATAAATTTCTGGAAAAGACAAACCAATAGTGATAGAAGGAGAGCAGTTGTTGATAGTGAGGGCCAGAGGTTGAGGAAAGAAAATTGACTGCAAAGGGGCAGGAAGGAACTTCTGAATGTTACAGACATCATCTGTATCTCAATTGTGCTGGTGATTACACAACTATATAGATTTGTCAAGACTCATCAAATTGCAAACCTAAAAAGGATAGAATTTAATGAATATATTTTATATCCTGAGAAACCTGACTGAAAAAGTAATAAATAAAAATTGTTACCTCTAGGAAGTGGAACCTGGGATAAGGAGTAATGGAGAATGGAACAGTTGCAATTTGTTAAGTGATCTTGTATATTATTTAATATTTTAACCATGTATAAATAGTACTTCAATAAAACTTAAAATAAGAGTGCAAACAAAAACAGAAGACAATGGGTAAAATATGTGGATAGAAAGGAAACATGTATAAATACCACCTGAAAAGACTGTGCTTACTCTGTTACGTTTTTTTTATTCAAAATGTCTTTTTAAAAGTTTAGTCGTGGGTAAAGGACTTAATTTACTGCATATTTCAAAACAACTTTTAAATAGTCAAAGCAATACATGATTTTAATTTTGACATTTATTTTATGAGATGGTATACTTTTTATTATCAACTATAGTGCTTCATTTGATAAAATGTTTCTATGCTTTGGTTGCTCTTTACTCTCTAGTTGTGAAACTAGGACCCCTGACAATGGCACTATGAGAGGAGAGAGATAAATAGAGAAATTAAAAATGTATCTATACTCTGAGAACAGCATTCTATTGTTATTACTTGTTTAGTTGTCTGTCTTTCCCATAAGGACAAGAACCATGTCTGTGTTGCTTATCACCTTATCACCAGTATCTACGCTGAGTACATGGCACATAATCAGGATTTCATAAATATATGTGAAAGTAATTAATCCATAAGGAAATATAGTACAATTTATTCACTCAATATGAATTTATGTGTCAACTATTAACTGGGGAAATGGTGACAGAAAGTTGTACAGAAGTCATGGTTCCTACCCACGGGGAACTCACAGTCTCAGAAAGGCATCAAATAGCAAATAATTTAATATTATGTGATAAATGTTGCAGTTGAGACATTCACATTGACTTTGGAAGCTAAGAGGAGTATTTACAAATTTTGCCTGGGAGAATTGGGAAAAGCTTCAGAAAGAGGCCATATTTAAGCTGAAGATTTTAATAAGTTAAGGCTGATACTAGAAACTAAAGGGGTTCCATTCAGAGAGACGAACACGTGCAAAGGCTGAGTAGTGTGAAACAGCATGTTACATGTCAAGAAAAGCAAGTAGTTTTGTGCAGAAGGAGCACATATGGAGAAGAGGAATGAGAATCCAGTGCTGGAAAGATAGGTTGGGAGCAATTATGCCCAGAAGAGCATTAAAGACTTCATCCTGGAGTCACTGATGAGTCAGAGGAGGACTATATGCAGGGAAGTGTTATTCTCACAGCAGTGTGAAAGGAGAGAAAAGGGGCTCATAGGCTAGGGAGAGAAATCAGTCAGTAGGTGATTGTTAATTGTCCAGGCTGCAAATATGCGCAGACACAAAACAAGAGTCGTAATAATAAATATTTTGGATTTTATAAAAGGAAAATTTTGCCTGACATTAGATAAACTTTTTTTAGATGGAAGTTTATGGCTTTTATTTTTTTTATTTTTTATTTTTTTTAAAGATTTTTTTTGCTGTGGGCCATTTTTTTTTTTTTTAAAGATTTATTTTTTTTATTGATTAATTGATTGATTGATTGATTGCTATGTTGGGTCTTCGTTTCTGTGCTAGGGCTTTCTCTAGTTGTGGCAAGTGGGGGCCACTCTTCATCACGGTGCGCGGGCCTCTCACCATCGTGGCCCCTCTTGTTGCGGAGCGCAGGCTCCAGACACGCAGGCTCAGTAATTGTGGCTCACGGGCCCAGCCGCTCTGCGGCATGTGGGATCTTCCCAGACCAGGGCTCGAACCCGTGTCCCCTGCATTAGCAGGCAGATTCTCAACCACTGCGCCACCAGGGAAGCCCTATTTTTTTATTTTTAATTTTTATTGAAGTATAGTTGATTTGCAATGTTGTGTTAGTTTCAGATGTACAGCAAAGTGATTCAGTTATACATATGTATTTTTTTCAGATTATTTTCCTTTACACATTATTACAAACTATTGAGTATAGTTCCCTGTGCTATACAGTAGGTCCTTGTTGGTTATCTATTTTATATATACTAGGGTGTATATGTTCATCCCAAACTCTATAAGATAAACTGAAAGTAAGGATGTTCTTTCATTTATGAAACACCATTCATTCTTTTTTTTTTTTATTTTATTTTTTTATACAGCAGGTTCTTATTAGTCATCAATTTTATACACATCACTGTATACATGTCAATCCCAATCGCCCAATTCATCACACCACCACCCTCCCCCCTCCGCAGCTTTCCCCCCTTGGAGTCCATACGTTTGTTTTCTACATCTGTGTCTCAATTTCTGCCCTGCAAACTGGTTCATCTGTACCATTTTTCTAGATTCCACATATATGCGTTAATATATGGTATTTGTTTTTCTCTTTCTGGCTTACTTCACTCTATATGACAGTCTCTAGATCCATCCACATCTCAACAAATGACCCAATTTCGTTCCTTTATATGGTTGAGTTATATTCCATTGTATATATGTACCACATCTTCTTTATCCATTCGTCTGTCAGTGGGCATTTAGGTTGCTTCCATGACCTGGCTATTGTAAATAGTGCTGCAATGAACATTGGGGTGCATGTGTCTTTTTGAATTGTGGTTTTCTCAGGGTATATGCCCAGGAGTGGGATTGCTGGATCATATGGTAATTCTATTTTTAGTTTTTAAGGAACCTCCATACTGTTCTCCGTAGTGGCTGTATCAGTTTACATTCCCACCAACAGTGCAAGAGGGTTCCCTTTTTTCCACACCCTCTCCAACATTTGTTGTTTGCACATTTTCTGAAGTAGCCTATTCTAACTGGTGAGAGGTGATACCTCATGGTAGTTTTGATTTGCATTTCTCTAATAATTAGTGATGTTGAGCAGCTTTTCATGGGTTTGTTGGCCATCTGTATGTCTTCTTTGGAGAAATGTCTATTTAGGTCTTATGCCCATTTTTGGATTGGGCTGTTTGTTTTTTTAATATTGAGCTGCATGAACTGTTTATATATTTTGGAGATTAATCCTTTGTCCGTTGATTCATTTGCAATTATTTTCTCCAATTCTGAGGGTTGTCTTTTCGTCTTGTTTATGGTTTTCATTTGCTGTGCAAAAGCTTTTAAGTTTCAGTAGGTCCCATTTGTTTATTTTTGTTTTTATTTCCATTACTCTAGAAGGTGGATCAAAAAAGATCTTGCTGTGATTTATGTCAAAGTGTGTTCTTCTTATGTTTTCCTCTAAGAGTTTGATAGTGTCTGGTCTTACATTTAGGTCTCTAATCCATTTTGAGTTTATTTTTGTGTATGGTGTTAGGGAGTGTTCTAATTTCATTCTTTGACATGTAGCTGTCCAGTTTTCCCAGCACCACTTATTGAAGAGACTGTCTTTTCTCCATTGTATATCCTTGCCTCCTTTGTCACAGATTAGTTGACCGTAGGTGCATGGGTTTACCTCTGGGCTTTCTATCTTGTTCCATTGATCTCTGTTTCTGTTTTTCTGCCAGTACCATATTGTCTTGATTACTGTAGCTTTGTAGGATAGTCTGAAGTCAGGGGGTCTGATTCCTCCAGCTGCGTTTTCTTCCCTCAAGACTGCTTTGGCTATTTGGGGTCTTTTGTGTCTTCATACAAATTTTAAGATTATTTGTTCTAGTTCCATAAAAAATGCCATTGGTAATTTGATAGGGATTGCATTGAATCTGTAGATTGCTTTGGGTAGGATAGTCATTTTCACAATATTGATTCTTCCAATCCAAGAACATGGTATATCTCTCCATCTGTTGGTATCATCTTTAATTGCTTTCATCAGTGTCTTATAGTTGTCTGCATACAGGTCTTTTGTCTCCCTAGGTAGGTTTATTCCTAGGTGTTTTATTCTTTTTGTTGCAATGGTAAATGGGAGTGTTTCCTTAATTTCTCTTTCAGATGTTTCATGATTAGTGTATAGGAATGCAAGAGATTTCTGTGCATTAATTTTGTATCCTGCAACTTTACCAAATTCGTTGATTAGCTCTAGTAGTTTTCTGGTGGCATCTTTAGGATTCTCTATGTATAGTATCATGTCCTCTGCAAACAGTGACAGTTTTACTTCTTTTCCAATTTGTATTCCTTTCATTTCTTTTTCTTCTCTGATTGCCGTGGCTAGGACTTCCAAAACTATGTTGAATAATAGCGGTGAGAGTGGACATCCTTGTCTTGTTCCTGATCTTAGAGGAAATGCTTTCAGTTTTTCACCATTGAGAATGATGTTTGCTGTGTTTGTCGTATATGGCCTTTATTATGTTGAGGTAGGTTCCCTCTCTGCCCACTTTCTGGAGAGTTTTTATCATAAATGGGTGTTGAATTTTGTCAAAAGCTTTTTCTGCATCTATTGAGATGATCATATGGTTTTTATTCTTCAGTTTGTTAAGATGGTGTATCACATTGACTGATTTGCGTATATTGAAGAATCCTTGCATCCCTGGGATAAATCCCACTTGATCATGGTGTATGATCCTTTTAACATGTTGTTGGATTCTGTTTGCTAGTATTTTCTTGAGGATTTTTGCATCAATATTCATCAGTGATATTGGTCTGTAATTTTCTTTTTTTGTAGTGTCTTTGTCTGGTTTTGGTATCAGGGTGATGGTGGCCTCATAGAATGAGTTTGGGAGTGTTCCTTCCTCTGCAATTTTTTGGAAGAGTTTGAGAAGGATGGGTGTTAGCTCTTCTCTAAATGTTTGATAGAATTCACCTGTGAAGCCATCTGGTCCTGGACTTTGTTTGTTGGAAGATTTTTAATCCCAGTTTCAATTTCATTACTTGTGATTGGTCTGTTCATATTTTCTGTTTCTTCCTGGATCAATCTTGGAAGGTTATACCTTTCTACGAATTTGTCCATTTCTTCCAGGTTGTCCATTTTATTGGCATAGAGGTGCTGGTAGTAGTCTCTTAGGATGCTTTGTATTTCTGCGGTGTCTGTTGTAACTTCTCCTTTACCATTTCTAATTTTATTGATTTGTGTCCTCTACCTCTTTTTCTTGATGAGTCTGGCTAATGGTTTATCAATTTTGTTTACCTTCTCAAAAAACCAGCTTTTAGTTTTATTGATCTTTGCTATTGTTTTCTTTGTTTCTACTTCATTTATTTCTGCTCTGATCTTTATGATTTCTTTCCTTCTTCTAACTTTGGGTTTTGTTTGTTCTTCTTTCTCTAGTTCCTTTAGGTGTAAGGTTAGATTGTTTATTTGCGATTTTTCTTGTTTCTTGAGGTAGGCTTGTATAGCTGTAAACTTCCCTCTTAGAACTGCTTTTGCTGCATCCCATAGGTTTTGGATGGTCGTGTTTTCATTGTCATTTGTCTCTAGGTATTTTTTGATTTCCTCTTTGATTTCTTCAGTGATCTCTTGGTTATTTAGTAACGTAGTGTTTAGCCTCCATGTGTTTGTGTTTTTTACATGTTTTCCCTGTAATTCATTTCTAATCTCATAGCATTGTGGTCAGAAAAGATGCTTGGTATGATTTCAATTTTCTTAAATTTACTGAAGCTTGATTTGTGACCCAAGATGTGATCTGTCCTGGAGAATGTTCCGTGCACACTTGAGAAGAAAGTGTAATCTGCTGTTTTTGGATGGAATGTCCTATAAATATCAATTAAATCTATTTGTTCTATTGTGGCATTTATATCTTGTGTTTCCTTATTAATTTTCTGTTTGGATGGTCTGTCTATTTGTGAAGTGAGGTGTTAAAGTCCCCCACTATTATTTTGTTACTGTCGATTTCCTCTTTTATACCTGTTAGCAGTTGTCTAATGTATTGAGGTGCTCCTATGTTGGGTGCGTATATATTTATAATTGTTATATCTTCTTCTTGGATTGATCCCTTGATCATTATGTAGTGTCTTTCCTTGTCTCTTGTAACTTTCTTTATTTTAAAGTCTATTTTATCTGATATGAGTATTGCTACTCCAGCTTTCTGTTGATTTCCATTTGCATGGAATATCTTTTTCCATCCCCTCACTTTCAGTCTGTATGTGTCCCTAGGTCTGAATTGGGTCTCTCGTAGACAGCATATGTATAGGTCTTGTTTATGTATCCATTCAGCAAGCCTGTCTCTTTTGGTTGGAGCATTTAATCCATTCACGTTTAAGGTAATTATCAATATGTATCTTCCCATTACCATTTTCTTAATTGTTTGGGGTTTGTTTTTGGAGGTCCTTTCCTTCTCTTGTGTTTCCCACTTAGAGAAGTTCCTTTAGCATTTGTTGTAGAGCTGGTTTGGTGGTGCTGAATTCTCTTAGCTTTTGCTTGTCTGTAAAGCTTTTGATTTCTCCAAGGAATCTGAATGAGATCCTTGCCGGGTAGAGTAATCTTGGTTGTAGGTTCTTCCCTTTCATCACTTTAAGTATATCATGCCACTTCCTTCTGGGTTGTAGAGTTTCTGCTGAGAAATCAGCTGTTAACCTTATGGGAGTTCCCTTGTATGTTATTTGTCGTTTTTCCCTTGCTGCTTTCAGTAATTTTTCTTTGTCTTTAATTTTTGCCAATTTCATTACTATGTATCTCGGCGTGTTTCTCCTTGGGTTTATCCTGTATGGGACTCGCTGCACTTCCTGGACTTGGGTGGCTAGTTCCTTTCCCATGTTAGGGAAGTTTTCAACTATAATCTCTTCAAATATTTTCTCGGGTCCTTTCTCTCTCTCTTCTCCTTCTGGGACCCCTATAATGCGAATGTCATTGCGTTTAATGTTGTCCCAGAGGTCTCTTAGGCTGTCTTCATTTCTTTTCATTCTTTTTTCTTTATTCTGTTCCACAGCAGTGAATTCCACCATTCTGTCTTCCAGGTCACTTATCCGTTCTTCTGCCTCAGTTATTCTGCTATTGATTCCTTCTAGTGTAGTTTTCATTTCAGTTATTGTATTGTTCATCTCTGTTTGTTTGTTCTTTAATTCTTCTAGATCTTTTTTAAACATTTCTTGCATCTTCTCCATCTTTGCCTCCATTCTTTTTCCGAAGTCCTGGATCATCTTCACTATCATTATTCTGAATTCTTTTTCTGAAAGGTTGCCTATCTCCACTTCTTTTAGTTGTTTTTCTGGGGTTTTTATCTTGTTCCTTCATATGGTACATAGCCCTCTGCCTTTTCATCTTGTCTATCTTTCTGTGAATGTGGGTTTTTTTCCACAGGCTGCAGGATTGTAGTTCTTCTTGCTTCTGCTGTTTGCCCTCTTGTTGATGAAGCTATCTAAGAGGCTTGTGCAAGTTTCCTGATGGGAGGGACTGGTGGTGGGTAGAGCTGGCTGTTGCTCTGGTGGGCAGAGCTCAGTAAAACTTTAATCCTCTTGTCTGCTGATGGGTGGGGCTGGGTTCCCTCCCTGTTGGTTGTTTGGCCTGAGTCGACCCAGCACTGGAGCCTACCTGGGCTCTTTGGTGGGGCTAATGGCAGACTCTGGGAGGGCTCACACCAAGGACTACTTCCCAGAACTTCTGCTGCTGGTGTCCTTGTCCCCACGGTGAGCCACAGCCACCCCCCGCCTCTGCAGGAGACCCTCCAACAGTAGCAGGTAGGTCTGGTTCAGTCTCCCCTGGGGTCACTGCTCCTTTCCCTGGGTCCCGATGCGCACACTACTTTGTGTGTGCCCTCTAAGAGTGGAGTCTCTGTTTCCCCCAGTCATGTCGAAGTCCTGCAATCAAATCCCACTAGGCTTCAAAGTCTGATTCTCTAGGAATTCCTCCTCCCATTGCCGCACCCCCAGGTTGGGAAGCCTGACGTGGGCCTCATAACCTTCACTCCAGTGGGTGGACTTCTGTGGTATAAGTGTTCTCCAGTCTGTGAGTCACTCACCCAGCAGTTATGGGATTAGATTTTGCTGTGATTACGCCCCTCCTACTGTCTCATTGTGGCTTCTCCTTTGTCTTTCGATGTGGGGTATCTTTTTTGGTGAGTTCCAGTGTCTTCCTGTCGATGACTGTCCAGCAGCTACTTGTGATTCTGGTGTTCTCACAAGAGGGAGTGAGAGCATGTCCTTCTACTCTGCCATCTTGGTTCAGGCTCTCGCATTCATTCTTCTTTCACAGATTTGATGCAAAATTAGTTGGCTTTTCCTTTAAAAAACTACAGAGAGAAAATATGCTAAGTTTTTTTGTGCATTTGTTTACAGTTAGATATTTGAATATTGTGTAAGAAAAATTACTCAATTCTGAAAAATATTTTGAATCATATTGTAAATTATGTGCAGATAATTCAAAGTTCTGCTTTCATTGACATATACGTTCATAATACTTATCTTAGAATTAGAGTAAAATTTCTACAGCTCCTGGAGCATAGCATTAACCTCAGCAGTTGTTTTGATATTGCATATATCCCACATTCCATGGCCTCCCATCTGTTTTTACTTTACAAGAAAGCTAAAATAGTTGGTAGCTATTTTTTTTTCCTACTCTTTGGCAAGAGAATAATTTCCTTAAAGTGGAAGAGGAAAGAATGGTTTTAATGTGAAAAACATTATTTAATTAAAACACAGACTATAAAAATGCCAAGCTTCCACTGCTTCACTTCTTAAAATATAATAATTTCAAATCTTCTTGCACTCTCAGTCATTATTTTTAGCAATTTGAAAGCAAGAACCATGTTGCTTCACCTCTATATCCCAGCACCTTTTCATTTCATGGGCTGTAAATAAATCTCCAGGGAGTTTCAAGCAACGTGAAAATGATTAATGTATAGCTGTAGTGATATTGTTGGTTAAAACTTTATATAGTCAAGCTCCTTAACTTATTTCCAAAGAACTTAAACAAATACTATAATGTGGGGAAAGTGTTTGAAATAGACTTCTCACTTATTTTGATTCCCCTTATAACCCCAAGTGATTCATATTTGTTTGTCAAAAGAATTGTGTATTGTTGAGATGTGTTCATATGAAGACATAATAGAAACATCTGTCTCACTGGCTAAACAATTGGCACCCATTTATTCATTTCATTGTTTCAACAGACACTTCTTGAATGCCTAATATTTACTAGGATTTAGAATTACAGAGATGAATAAGATGCAGCCTCTCTCTTTGATGGTCTCAGATATGGTGGAAGATACTGACATGTAAAAAACTTATAATACAAATAGTGTGTGTTATAATAGATGTGAGTACAATGTGTTGTGAGAGCTCAGAGGAAGGAGCAAGGATATTTCACTGAGAAAATCCGTTAAAGTTTACAGAAATGACATTTTAGGTGGCTCTTAAAGGATAAAAAGTATTTAATAGGCATATGGAAGGATTAAGGATAACATTTCAGTTATTTAGAATAGGAAATTTTTAAAAGCTTGAAGATATAAAAAAAATAGTGCATTCCAGGATTGCCAAATAGTGGAGTATGACAGTAATGTGGCATGTGTGGATGATAGTGCTGACAGATAGAGACCGCAACATGGAAGAGGCCAGACTGGCAATACTCCAAGGTACCATACCAAAGGGTTTAGATTTTAGCATATATATGGCAGGGGACATTGAAGGTTTCTGCAGTTGACTGATATTAATATACTTGTGTTTTAGAAGGCTATTTTAGATGACCATATACAGGTAGATTGGTGAACATGAGAATGTAGGTAGGAAATGTTTACAGTTGTCTAGGTGAAAGACTAGTTGTCTAGGTGAGAGACAAAATTGAAGGCTGTGGGAGGGAACATGTTTGTTAAACAGAGATTTAGGAAGATTTATAGTCCTAGAGTTTACAGTAAAAGTGAGATCTAAGTAGAGTACAGGTGAGAAATGAAATAATGAGAATTGAAGTAATTGAAGTAATGAGATGCTCTCTGAAGTCAGTCAGAGAGGAGAAGTAGAGGACCTTGAATAATAGCATCAGCATGTAAGAAGGCAAGGGAGAAAAAAGGATCCAAAGAAATGAAGAATTTTGAGTCAGAGTACTCATAGATAAAGAAATAGAGCTAGAATGAAATGGTTGTGTAGGAAGCCAAGAGAGAAGAGACTTACATGAAAATGGTAACAATGGCAAATGTGAAATATATGTCAAGTAAAATAAAGTATAATAAAGGACTGTTGGATTTGACAATTAGGAAGTCATTGATTGACTTCAGCACAAGCATTTTAAAGAACTAAAGACCAAAACTAATTTGGTGTGGGTTGAAAAATAATTACTAGGTTAAAAACTAGAGACAATGTGAGAAGTCTGCTTTCTTAAGAAGTTTGTATAAGGATTGTAATACAACAATAAGTTAAAGAGAAACAAAGTTGAGAGGTTTCTTCTCTTTTTCCTCCTCCTGCTTCTCCTCCTCTTTCACCTGCTTATTCATTAACTTCTTTTTATTTTTTAATGGGAAAACTTAAGCATAATTATAGACTGAAGGGAAGATGCAACTGTAGAGATATTGAAGACAGTGGGAGTGGTGGGAAAACCCATAACTGACAGTTCAAGGTCACAGAAAAAATAGGATAGAGATTGATATTACTATGACTTAACACATAACACCCCAGATTCTGCAGAAACCAAGATGGCGGAGGAGTAGGAGGATCTGGACTTCATCTCTCTCCACAAATGGGATAAAATATTTACAAATGAAGTGACCGACAAGGAATTAATCTCCAAAATATACAAGCAGCTCATGCAGCTCAATATCAAAAAACAAACAACCCAATCCAAAAATGGGCAGAAGACCTAAATAGATATTTCTCCAAAGAAAACATACAGATTGCCAACAAACACATGAAAAGATGCTCAACATCACTAATTATTAGAGAAATGCAAATCAAAACCACAATGAGGTATCACCTCACACCAGCCAGAATGGACATCATCAAAAAATCTAGAAACAATAAATGCTGGAGAGGGTGTGGAGAAAAGGGAACCCTCCTGCACTGTTGGTGGGAATGTAAATTGATACAGCCACTATGGAGAACAGTATGGAGGTTCCTTAAACTAAAAATAGAACTACCATGTGACCCAGGAATCCCACTACTGGGCATATACCCAGAGAAAACCATAATTCAAAAAGCAACCAAAATGTCCATCAACAGAGGAATGGATAAAGAAGATGTGGTACATATATACAATGGAATATTACTCAGCCATAAAAAGGAACAAAATTGGGTCATTTGTAGAGGCGTGGATGGACCTAGAGACAGTCATACAGAGTGAAGTAAGTCAGAAAGAGTAACACAAATATCGTATATTAACACATATATGTAGAATCTGAAAAAATTTGTATAGATGATCTTATTTACAAAGCAGAAATAGAGACACAGATGTAGAGAAGAAACGTATGGATACCAAGGGGAAAGGGGGGTGGGATGAATTGGGATATTGGGATTGACATACATACACTATTCATACTATGTATAAAATAGATAACGAATGAGAACCAACTGTATAGCACAAGGAACTCTACTCAGTGCTCTGTGGTAACCTAAATGGGAAGGAAATCCAAAAAAGAGGGGATATATGTATATGTATAGCTGATTCACTTTGCTGTACAGTAGAAACTAACACAACATTGTAAATCAACTATACTCCAATAAAATTTTTTAAAAAAAGAAGGGTAAACTGGGGGAAAAAAAAGACCCCAGGTTCTGGAAACTGGAACACCTGGGTTTATATTCTGGCTCTCCATTGAATATTTCTGTGAATTCAGAAATCTATTAAATGTTTCAAGTCTCAGTTCCTTCATATATAAAATGGGAGCAACAATAATAATCACATCATTGGGCTATTATGAGAAGAAAATGACAAAATGGAACAAAAAAACCATGAAACACTTCCTGTTACACAATAAACTATTATTATTATTATTATTTTACTGTCAGAGGTATATCTTTACAAAGCAGATAGGTTACCCATTTCTCTGAAATAAAATGAAAGGAGAAAAGAATGATGAAAGGCATAGATAATTTTATATATAATCAAGGACAATGTCAAAATTATTTTATTTCTGGAGCAGCTAACATGCTGTAGGTACAATATGCACATTTTTCTTGGGAATGAGTAGCTTGGAAGGCCAAATTAATTATCTCAGTTATCTTGTCTTTGATCAAATATTTAGGTCCTCAGCCAAATATTTTAGTCATCTAAACTCAGACATAAAGTTTAGGGATGATAAAGAGTAACACAATCCCCCCCCTTGTCCAGTTCTCACCTGACCTTCCACGCATGATCAATAAACTACCATATTCTTCACAGATAACCATAACTTTGTTATTATAAAGTTATCTTTGTATCTTACTACAAATATTTTAAAAATTGTGTTTTATGTTTTTTTAAAATTAGTCATAGATATGTGACACCTAGTACCTTAGTATGATGTTCTGAGTCTCCCTCCACTCATGTTTTGTCCACCAATTAATTCTTTGTACAAATATTTACTTCTAATATTTGGCTACTTTTTCCAATATTGGTATACTGAAGCTGGCAGCCAGTGTCTCAGGATCAAGGCTACATCTACTGGAAGCTATTACTGGCAGAGTGATTGTCTGGGTGTCCATACTGCATCAACATACATGCATATTAAGAAACTGTAGTTTGGAAGTCACATGTGGATGTATCACTGTTCTACCATAAACAGGTCACTGTCTTAAACTCCTGCCTATGAGGTAGATTAGCTAGATGTTAAAGCTATTAATGTATAATTTTAAGAATTAATGTTTTAGCATCCTATTTTCTTTGCCTTGCGTTCATTCCAGAAAAACTGTGACAAAAATTATTTTCATTGTTCTATAGGGAGATCTTGCTTTGTCATATTACATCTGTTCCTGAAACTCAGGGACCCATGGTGGCAGCTGAGGCAGATAAATCTGTCAGAGACATATGCTTCAGGTTCCAGGGACCCAAATGATCTCTGTTTCCTGGGTCAGTGTCATTAATGATTACAGTATTGATAAGCGCAAGTTAAAGTTGGCCTGCTCAGACCTCTCTTCCATATTAACTGTTCAGAATTGGATATCCATGATAAAATTTTCTACAACAATGAAAATTGTCACACTGCCAGCTTGATAAATTGGAGCCCCAACTGGCAGAGCCATTTGCCTTGCAGTAAGCACAAAATGACAGATCTTTGCTGAATACAAACTATAATGCTTGCACCTTTCACAGCTAGTTTAGCTTGTAAACACAGCAGAAAAAAAGACTTTGATAAAAATTGATGATTATGTACAAAACAAGCCCACAAGTAACTTTTTTTTTAGTTAGAAAGTATCACCTCAGTTATTGAAAGCTGGCCTAAATGAATACCCTAAAATAGCTGATGATGATGGTTCAAAAGTTCCTGTGGCATAGTAAACTGATTATTTTCCACACATTTCAACTATTGTAACTTTCAACAATATGTTATTTATTATCTGCAAAAAGCTTTCTTTTCATCTTTACTTTCCACTCAGAACTTGAGTATTTACTGGTACTTTGTATAAACACTGTACTATTGCTTATATAGGTGTCCCTCCAATACCAAGTAATTGTAACACTTCATACAAATAGCCACCCTGTGTGTATGATCAAAAAATAGAGAGGTATGGAAATATTTCAAAACATTTTAAGCATGCTATTGTGTGATACACAAGATTAATCCCTAAGCCTGCTCTTTTCCTTAGTTACTGAATAAATGATATCTGAACAATTCTATTATGTATCAAGAAATTGATGATAATCTTCCCTTTTCAAGCAAAACTAAATTTACAGGCATGAATTTAATACCTTTATCTAGAAAAAGAGGAGCTCTTTTTTTTTTTAATTATTTACATCTACTTTATATTTCACACCAGCACTGCTTCTTCAACTTTAGGCTACCCAGGTCACTTATTGTTTTATACCATTATATAAGTTTCATATTATATTATACTTTATATTTCTACTTCTGTATACACTACAGCATGCACACCACCAAAAGTTTAGTTTCCATTCATCACCATACTATTGACCCCCTTTGCCCATTTTGCCCTCCCGCTACCATTTCCCCTCTGGTAACCACTACTCTGTTCTCCATATCTATGTGGTTTTGGTTTTTGTTTATTTTCCACATATGAGTGAAATCATATGGGATTTGTCTTTCTCATCTGACTTATTTCACTTAGCATAATTACCTCAAGGTCCATCCATGTTGTCACAAATGGCATGATTTTATCTTTTTATGGCTAAGTAATATTCCATTGTATATAAACATTTTCTTTATCCATTCATTCATTGAGGGGCACATAGGTTGTTTCCATATCTTGCCTATTGTAAATAATGCTGCAATGAACATAAGGGTGCATATACATTTTCAAATTAGTGTTTTCATATTCTTTGAATAAATATCCAGAAGTGGAATAGCTGGATAATATTGTAGTTCTATTCTTAATTTTTTGAGAAATCTCCATACTGTTTTCCATAATGGCTGCACCAATTTACATTCCCACCATCAGTGTATGAGGGTTCTCTTTTCTCCACATCCTCTCCAACACTTGTTCAACATGCCTTGTAAGGCAGGTCTAGTATTGATGGACTCCCTCAGCTTTTCTTTGTCTGGGAAAGGCTTTATTTCTCCTTCATAGCTGAATGGTATCTTGCTGAATAGTGTATTATTGGCTGACAGTTTTTATCTTTTACTGTTTTGAGTATGTCATTCCACTCTCTCCTTGACTATAGAGAAATCTGCTGATAGTGTAACAGGGGTTTCTTTGTAGGTTACCATTCTTTTTTCCCTGGCTGCCTTTAAAATTCTTTTTTATTTTTTAAAATTTATTTATTTATTTTTGGTTGCTGCACGTGGGCTTTCTCTAGTTGCATCGGGTGGGGGCTACTCTTTGTTGCGGTGCATGGTCTTCTCATCACGGTGGCTTCTCTTGTTGTGGAGCATGGGCTCTAGACACGCGGGCTTCAGTAGTTGTTGCACGCAGGCTCAGTAATTGTGGCTTGAGGGCTCTAGAGCACAGGCTCAGTAGTTGTGGTGCATGGGTTAGTTGCTCCGCGGTACATGGGATCTTCCCAAACCAGGGAATTGAACCCACGTCCCCTGCATTGGCAGGCAGATTCTTAACCACTGAGCCACCAGGGAAGTCCCTTCCTTTAAAATTCTGTCTTTGTCATTGACTTTTTTTTTAGATTGCTATTCATCTAGATTCTTCTTCATCTTTTTTTGTCATTGACTTTTGACAGTTTTAATATAATGTGTCTTGAGGAAGGTCTTTTTGCACTGAAGTAATTAGGTGTTCTCTTAGCTTCATGGAATTCTATATCCAGTTCCTTCCCCATATTTGGTAAGTTCTCAGCTATTATTTCTTTAAATTAATGTTATACTACCTTCTACCCTTCTCCTTCTGGGATACCCATTATCCTAATTTTGCCCTTCCTAATAGAGTTGGATAGTTCTCATAGAATTTCTTCATTTTTTCGATCTTATTTCTCTCTTCTCTTTTACCTGTGCCATTTCTAGAGTTCTATCTTTGAATTCACTAATTCTGTCTTCCACATGGTCTTCTCTATTTCCAATGCTTTCTAATGTATTCTTCATCTCATCTTTTGAGTTCTTCAGCTTCAGAATATCTGTTTAGTACTTTTTTTAGAGTTTCAATCTCTCTCCTTCTGTTCATTAATTTTATTCCTGAGCTCACTGAACTGCCTTTCTGGGTTTTCTTGTAGACCACTGAGTTTCTTCATGACAGTTATTTTGAATTCTCTATCAGTTACATGGCAATATTCAATGACTTTAAATTTGGCTTCTTGGGAATTGTCATTTTCTTTTTGTGGTTCTGTGTTACTGTGGTTCTTCACGGTGCTTGATGTTGTTCCTCTGCTGATGCATTTGAAGTCGTGAACACCTTTCTTCTTCTTCTTCCTCTCCTTCTTATTTGTCTCCTCCTCCTCCTTCTCCTTCTCCTCCTCCTCCTCCTTCGTGTTCTTGATTCTAAGAATTCAACAGGTTAGTAATTAGGGGCCTTTCTTTTGTTTTCCAGTAGGTGGCACTATAGCACAAGTTTTTCGTTTCTCTTCCCTTAGCTACCTCTGGTTATACTTGAGAGCTGACATTTTCCACCCTACATGGCCTCTTTCAGAGGTACCTCCCCTCGGTGATGATTGTGCCTCTGGGGTCATGGGTGCCTTGATGCTACTGATGTCACTGGCATTGCTGCCTGTGGCACCAGGATGGCAGGCACCTGTACTGGATCCAGAATCTCCTGAGTTGTAGGCCCCCCCATCATGAGGAGGGGTTGGGACCCAGGGTCACAGGTGTCACAGCCCTGATTAGGGTTGTCGGGTTCATGGGTGCCACCACTGCAGGTGGTGTTGCGGGGCCAGAGTCATGGGTTGCCTCCATGGCTGATGGGACAGGGTCACAGGTTTTACTGCCCCCATGTCCAGTTCCCTGTGGCTGTGGGCACCACTGCAGCTGAAAGGCTGGTTATGTGTGTGCTGCCTTCCCTGATGCTACTGGGTTCTCTGGGGCTGCAGGCTCAGCCACTGCAGCTGGGGGTCCAGGGTCACAGGCACACAACTGCTCCCCTTGTTCCATCTCCTCTCTGTGTTCCAGTCCACCTACCTTTAGATGTACAGATGTGTGGAATTCTCCATCATCCTGGAGTACTGGGCAGAGGCAACTCTGTTGAGCTATGGGTGTTTTAATGGTTCTAGACTGAAGAGGAGAGAAAAAGGGAGCATTTCATGATGCTGTGATGTTGACATCACTCAAGAATTCTTTATTAATAGTTCAATTTAAGCTTTTTCAACAATTATCTTAAAATTCTAGCTTAAACCAAATATATCAAAACTGAGAAACTTCCAAGTTACATAGTTACATTGTTACTTTAATCACCTGCTCTCAATCATTATCATTCCTAGTTCCTTCTTACTTTAATCATGTTGTTAAATAAACTTAAAAGACTTAGATATTATCCCTCTGTTTCTTTCTAACTTTAGACATAACTCCATATTTATCTGAGGCCTCTCCAGGGTTGTTTGGCCACCAACAATTCTCAGCCTTATATTTTTCAGAATCTGCAAATCTCAGCTACTACAAGGAAGAAAATAATATTGTAAGAAAGTAAGACTGTTTCTTTCTCAAGACCCTGATTTAATAACTTTATTTTTTTCATCCAATAAGTGAAAATATATTTTCCAGAAAATATGTTTTTATACTTTATAAGTAAATTTACATATGAGACCTCAGATTCATTTAATTTAAAAGCTGTTTGTAAGTTGAAAAACAAGTTTAATTAAAGCAAACAAGTCAGGTAACAGTAATAACAAGAACATTGTTTACATATAAATACATACAATAAGGTGTATTAATCTTTTTTCATCTGTCATATATATCTTTTTTTTTTGAGGTTTTGTGATTTTTATTAATTAATTTATTTTTATGGAAGTATAGTTGATTTATTTACAATATTAGTTTCATACATACAACATAGTGATTCAATATTTTTATAGATTATATTCCATTTAATGTTGTTATAAAATATTGGCTGTATTCCCTGCACTGTACAATATCTTTTAACTTATTTATTTTATACATAGTAATTTGTATTTCTTAATCCCATACCCCAATCTTGCCCCTCTCCCCTCCCCTCTCCCCACTGGTAACTACTAGTTTTTTCTCTGTATCTGTGATTCTGCTTCTGTTTTGTTATATTTTTTCACTTGTTTTTAAAATTCCACATATGAATGATAACATACAGTATTTTCTTTCTCTGATTTATTTCACTAAGCATAATACCCTCCAGGTCCATTCATGTTGTTGCAAATGTCAAATTTTCATCTTTTTTTATGGCTGGGTAACATTCCAAGGTATAATCTTAATTATACAGATTGAAGAAATTTTATATCTGCGTATACATCATAATTACCACCCTAGTCAATTTATTACTCCATAGAGTTCTCTTATGTCCCTTTAATTCATTAATTAATTAATTTAGTTTTTAAAATTTTGGCCATGCCATGCAGCTTTTGGGATCTTAGTTCCCAACCAGGGATCACACCCATGCCCTCGGCAGTGAAAGTGTGGAGTCCTAACCACTGGACCACCAGGGAATTCCCTCTTATGTCCCTTTTAAATCAATCTCCCCACTACAGAGCCAATCATTGTTCTTATTTCTGTCACCGTAAATTTCTTTGCCTCTTCTTAGTTTTTCTCCCAAAGTGTTTGTACCATTTCCACCAACCAAAACGTCTGAGAGTTCTGGTTGTTCTACATCCTTACCAAGCTCAGAACTGTCAGACTTTTTAATTTTAACTATTTTGGTATGACTATAAAGATAGCTCATTTTGTTTTTATTTGCTTTCCCATAATGAAGAATAATGTTGATCACCATTTGGGAAAAATGGAACAAAACACAATTAGATATCACTACACACCCATTAAAATGGATAAAATTATAAACAAAAACTTAAAATACCAAGTTTTGGAGAGAATGTAGAACAATTGGAATTCTCCAACATTGCTGGTAAGAATGTAAAATGTTATAATCGTTTTAGAAAACAGTTTGGCAGTTTCTTATGAAGTTAAATAACCACATACCATATGTCTAGCAATCCAAATCCTAAGTATCCAGGAAAAACGTAAATTATCTGCATATAAAAGCTTGGACATACATATATAGAAGCTTTATTCAAAAATTTCCCCAAACTGAAAGAACTCAGGTACCTTTCAAAAGGCGAATGGATAGATAAACCTTGTTACATACATGGAATGGAGTGTTCCTTAGCAAGAAAAATAAAGAACTAGTAATTCATTCATCAACTTAGATAAATCTTAAAGGCACTTTGATAAAAGAAAGAAGGCAGATCCAAAAGACTATATAAGTTTCCATTTATATGACATTATAGAAAAAGGAAAGTATAGGGATGGAAAACTGTTCACTGGTTGCAAAGGGTGGAAGGGTGGTGAGGAGTTAGTTAGACTACAAAGGGAGAGCTTGTGGAAAATTGGGAGGTTAAGAAACCATTCTATGAGGAATTGTGGTGGTGTTAACTATATGTATTTCTTAAAACCCATAGAACTATACACCACTAAAGAGTAACTATGCACTAAAAGAGGGAAATTTACTATGTGCGAGTTAAAAAAATCTTTCAGGATGTGGTGGGTCCCAGGATGAATGCAGACTATGACAAATGAATCCACTTTACAACTGAGTCACATAGTTACACTGAGGGAATGGAGAGTGAAGGAGATGGCCTAAGTAACTTTGGAAAACAGTATTTTTTGGCTAGAGAATGCAAGGTTATACGAAACGAGTTATACACAAATACTGTACTCTAGTTGCTAAATTTGTTTTTCAGACGAGTATGGGGTTGCAATTCTAAAACCATTTCATTTGTATTCCAGCATTGAAGAATAAGTAAATGTAGTGAAGAGCCAGTTTTCTTAGTGTTGGAGAAAGAAATTACAAATATAAAAGGAAGTATGCTAGAAGGAAACTGGTGGTACTGGATTAGAGTGAGAGGTATTAGTATGATTCTCTGTGTGTGTATGTGTGTGTGCATAAACATGCAGATAAATAGATACAGAAATAAAGAGATGTACATGTATGCATTAGATAGTATTAATACATGTGGTTTCTAACTCCACCCACAGAAGGTGACTAGAAGTAATGACACTTCAGTAGCAATGTCTAGCTACCAGTTATTAGTTTCTAAATACCATTCGTCACTAAAAGGAAGTTGTTGACTTCAAACTGTGGCAGGGAATATACAAGCTGAATTTGGAGCATCTTGTGATTTCAGAAATAAGGATGTACTAAAGTTCAAATATTAATGAAGTTATATCAGAAAGGTACAGAGCCAACCTGAAAGAGCTCACAAATGGCCAAATTTGGAAAAACTTGAGCAACAAAATAAATAACATTATTGGATTATAACCCCTCCCAAATAAAATAAATAACCATTAGTCATAAAGATTTCATTAAATAATTGAGGAAGAAGGGACAACTCCTCCTTCCAGAAGAATTCCAACTGATATGTATAGAAGGAATGATGGAAATAGAATACAATATTAATAATTGCTGAGGTGAGGTGTACCAAACAATGGCAAATCTGGTGGACAAAGTTTTAAGGAGAAACAGGTTATTTCCATGGCTTTAAATTACTTCCAAATATTTATTAATTACAAAAGTGAAACCTGACAGCACCATGCAAACCAAGGGATCAAGGTTAACATCCTCAATAATAAGATATAATGACATCATATGATATCTGATATAACGAACAGAGAAGGACACGTTACAATATTTTTACCAATAATAACAATAATGCATTACCTCAATGTAATCATGGAAAAACATCAGACAGACACAAATTGAGGGGCATTCTACAAGATAACTGACCAATACTCTTCAAAAGTGTCAGAGACAACTACAACAAAATGGGATCTCTGATTAGATCCTGGAACAGAAAAATTACATTAGAGGAAACTAGTAAAATCTTAATGAAGTCTGTTAATTTAGTTAATGGCATTATACTAATGTTTATTTCTTAATTTTAATAACTAGGGGAGATGAGTAAAGGGTATGTGGTATCTCACTGTACTACTTTTGTAAGTGTGTGATTAAGTCTAAAATGACTTCAAAATAAAAGTTAAAAAGAAAACAAGAAAATAAACAAGCAAAAAAACAAATAGCAAGATCACAGCCTTAAAACCAAAGAAGACAATGCTTAAAATTAATGTAAATGGAAAAACATCCCATTTAGAAGGCAGAGATTGTAAGACCTAATGAAAAATAAGACAACTAAATACTATTTACAAGAAGGATAGTATAAAGACAGAAATTGTTGGAAAGTAAGAGTGGAAAAAATATACAACATTCACACCATCAGCATGAGAATTTGCATGAGTTTATAATATCAGATGAATCAGACTTCAAAAAAAGGAGTATTACCTATTACCAGACACAAATAGGAATATATCATGATGATATAATCAATTAAGAAAAGATGATCTTTATTGGATATGCACATAATTATTGAGTTTCTAAATGCATAAAGCAAAAACTGACAGAAGTCAAAGGAGGAAGACAACTCTACAATCATAGTTGATATTTTTAACATATCTCTTTCAGTAATTGATGGATAAGGAGACAAAAAATGAGTAAGGATATAGAATATTTGAACAACACTATCAAAACTGACCTAAGTGATGTTCATAAAGTTCTACTCTAGCATCCAGAGAACATGGTATATTGACCAAGATAGACTACTATATACAGGGCCATAAGACAAGCTTTAATTAATTTAAAAATATTAAAATTATAAAGTATATAGTCTGATTGCAATGGAATTTAATCTGATACCAGGAAAAAATAGCTGAACTTTAAAAAGTAAACAACTTACTTCTAAATAACCCATAGATGAAGTAAGTAATCACACAGAAATTAGAAAAGTTATTTAAATGAATGATAACAAAAGAAGTGAATATACAGGACAATTTTTTAAATGTCTGAAATAAATGATCTAAGTCTCCAACTTAAAAGCTATAAAAATAATTGCACGTAAGTCCAAAGTAAGGAGATACTTTCAGCTTTTTCCCATTGAGTATGACATCAGCTGTGTGTTTGTCATATTTGGCCTTTATTATGTTGAGGTAGGTTCCCTCTATGCCCACTTTCTGGAGAGTTTTTATCATAAATGGATGTTGAATTTTATCAAAAAGCTTTTTCTGCATCTATTGAGATGATCATATGGTTTTTATTCTTCAGTTTGGTAATGTGATGTATCACACTGATTTGCAGATATTGAAAAATCCTTGCAACCCTGGGATAAATCCCAGTTGGTCATGGTGAATGATCCTTTTAATGTACTGTTGGATTCAGTTTGCTAGTATTTGTTGAGGATTTTTGTGTCTATATTCATAGGTGATATTGGCCTGTTATTTTTTTTGTGGTATCGTTGTCTGGTTTTGGTATCAGGGTAATGGTGGCCTCACAGAATGAGTTTGGAAGTGTTCCTTCCACTGCAATTTTTTGGAGTAGTTTCAGAAGGATAGGTGTCAACTCTTCTCCAAATGTTGGGTAGAATTCACCTGGAAACCATGTGGTCCTGGACTTTCGTTTGTTGGGAGTTTTTTAATCACAGATTCGATTTCAGTACTTGTAATTGGTCTGTTCATATCTTCTATTTCTTCACGGTTCAGTCTTGGGAGATTATACCTTTCTAAGAATTTGTCCATTTTTTCTTGGTCATCCATTTTATTGGCATTTAGGTGCTTGTAGTAGGCTCTTATGGTCCTTTGTATTTCTGTGGTGTTGGTTGTAACTTCTCCTTTTTCATCTCTAATTTTATTGATTTGGGCCGTCTCCCTTTTTTTCTTGATGAGTCTGGCTAAAGGTTTATCAATTTTGTTTATCTTTTCAAATAACCATCTTTTAGTTTCATTGATCTTTTCCCTTGTTTTTTCAGTCTCAATTTCATTTATTTCTTCTCTGATCTTTATGATTTCTTTCCTTCTACTAACTTTGAGTTTTGTTTGTTCTTCTTTCTCTAGTTGCTTTAGGTATAAGGTTCAGTTGTTTATTTGAGATTCTTCTTGTTTCCTGAGGCAAACTTGTATTGCTATGAACTTCCCTTTTAGAATTGCTTTTGCTATGTCCCATAGGTTTTGGATCATCATGGTTTCGTTTTCATTTGTCTCTAGGTATTTTTTGATTTCCTCTTTAATTTCTTTAGTGATCCATTGATTGCTTAGTACCATATTGTTTAGCCTCCACGTGTTTGTGTGTTTTGCAGTTTTTTTCTCGTAGTTGACTTCTAATCTCATAGCGTTGTGTCAGAAAAGCTGCTTGATAAAATTTCAATTTCATCAAATTTACTGAGGTTTGCTTTGTGGCCCAGCAAGTGATCTATCCTGGAGAATGTTCCATGTGCACTTGTAAAGAATGTGTATTCTGCTGCTTTCCAAATGAATGCTCTATAAATATCAATTAAGTCTATCTCATCTAATGCATCATTTAAGGCCTGTGTTTCCTTATTGATTTTTCTCTATGGATGATCTGTCCATTGATGTAAGTGGGGTGTTAAAGTCCCCCACTATTATTGTGTTACTGTCAGTTTCTCCTTTTATGGCTGTTAACATTTGCCTTATGTATTGAGGTGCTCCTATGTTGGGTGCACATATATTTACAATTGTTATATCTTCTTCTTGGATTGATCCCTTGATCATTATGTAGTACTAGTCCTTTTTTGTCTCTTGTAATAGTCTTTATTTTAAAGTCTACTTTGTCTGATATGAGAACTGCTATTCCAGCTTTCTTTTGATTTCCATTTGCATGGAATATTTTTAATTCCCTCACTTTCAGTCTGTATGTGTCTCTAGATCTGTAGTGGGTCTCTTGTAGACAGCACATACAGAGGTCTTGTTTTTGCATCCATTCAGCCAGTCTGTGTCTTTTGGTTGGAGCATTTAATCCTTTGCCACTTAATGTAATTATCAGTATGTTTGTTCTTATTCCCATTTTGTTAATTGTTTTGGATTTGTTTTTGTTGGTCTTCTCTTCTTCTTTTGTTCTCTTCTTTGTGATTTGATGACCTTCTTTAGTGTTGTGTTTGGATTCCTTTTTCTTTTTCACGTGTGTATCTATTATAGATTTTTCATTTGCAGTTACCATGAGATTTTGATATAGCAGTCTGTATATATACATGATTGTTTTAAGTTGCTGATCTCTTAATTTCAAATGCATTACCAATATCCTGCACTTGTACTCTCCTCCTCTCACAGTTACTGGTTTTGATATCATATTTGTGTGTGGATGATTTCCTATCTTTACTGTATGTTTGCCTTTACCAGTGAGCTTTCTAATTTAGTAATTTTCTTGTTTCTAATTGTGGTCTTTTCCACCTAGAGAAGTTCCTTTAGCATTTGTTGTAGAGCTGATTTGGTGCTGCTGAATTCTCTTAGCTTTTGCTAGTCTGTAAAGCTTTTGATTTCTCTGTCAAATCTGAATGAGAGCCTTGCTGGGTAGAGTATTCTTGGTTGTAGGTTCTTCCCTTTTATCACTTTAAAAATATCTTGCCACTTCCTTCTGGCCTGCAGAGTTTCTGCTAAAAAATCAGCTGATAGCCTTATGGGGGTTCCCTTGTATATTATTTGTTGCTTTTCCCTCATTGCTTTTAATATTTTCTCTTTATCTTTAATTTTTGGCAATTTGATTACTACATGTCTTGGCATGTTCCTCCTTCGGTTAATCCTGTATGGGACTCTGCACTTCCTAGACTTGGGTGACTGTTTCCTTTTCCATGTTAGGGAAGTTTTCAGCTATTATCTCTTCAAATATTTTCTCAGGCACTTTCTCTCTTCTCCTTCAGGGACCCCTCTAATGCATATGTTGGTGCATTTGACATTGTCCAGAGGTCTTTTCAACTGTCTTTGTTTCTTTTCATTCTTTTTTCTTTATTCTGTTCCATGGCAGTGATTTCCACCACTCTGTCTTCCAGCTCACTTATCTGTACTTCTGCTTCATTTATTCTGCTCTTGAGTCCTTCTAGTATCTATTTCAGTTCAATTATTGTATTCTTCAACTCTGGTTGTTCTTTATATTCTCTAACTCTTCGTTAAAAACTTCTTGTAACTTCTCACTCTGTGCATCCATTCTTTTCCTGATTTCTTGGATCATCTTTACAGTCATTACTCTGAACTCTTTCTCGGGTAGATTGCCTATCTCCACATCCCTTAGTTGTTCTTCTGGGGTTTTTTCTTGTTCCTTTAGAACATATTCCTCTTCCATGTAATTTGGAACATATTCCTCTGCCATCTCATTTTGTCTAAATTTCTATTTGTATTTTTATGTATGTGGAAGGTTAGTTATGATTCTCGACCCTGAAGAAGTGGCCCTCTGTAAGGGATACCCTACATGTCCCAGCAGTATACTCCTCTCTCGTCTCCCAAGGGCCAGGGACCAGCTGGTCCCAGGTTAGGTTCTGAGATGTGTTTGTGGACTCAGTTCTGCAGGCTGCAGTACTGTAGTTTCCTTACTTTTGGTATTGGCCCCCTGGTGGATGAGGCTGGTCTAGAGTTTTGTGCAGGCTTCCTAGCAGGTGGGGGCTGGTGGGTGGAGCTGGATCTTGGCCCTTTGGTGGGCAAGGCCTTGTTAAGGTTCATATCTAGAGGTGGCTGTGGGCTTAAGAAGACTATAGGCAGCCTGTCTGCTAATGGGGGGGGGCTGGGTTCCAACTCTGTTGGTTGTTTGGCCTGAGGCATCCCAGCACTGGAGCTTACAGGCTGTTGGGTGGGGCCAGGTTTCGGTGCTGAGGACCCAAAATGTCTGCCTCCAGCCAGAGTTCACATAGGTCCCAACTTTGTCTGCCACCAGCTTTTGTTGCCCAGAGAGAGCCACAGCTCCGCCTCCCCAGGAGACCCTCCAAGACCAGCACGTAGGTCTGGCCCAGGCTCCTATGGAGTCACTGCTTTTGCTCTGGGCCCCAGTGCATGTGGGACTTTGTGTGCGCCCTCCAACAGTGGAGTCTCTGTTTCCCCCAGTCTTGTGGAGTTGCTGCAATCAAGCCCTGCTGGCCTTCAAAGCCAAATGCTCTGGAGGCTCCTCCTTCCAATGCCAGAACCCTAGGCTGGGGAGCATGGGTGGGGCTCACAGCTCTCACTCCTATGGGAGAACTTCTGCAATACAATTATTCTCCAGTTTGTGGGTTGCCCACCCAGGTGGTATAGGATTTGATTATATCACGAGTGTGCCCCTCCTACCATCTCGTGGTTTCTTCTTTATGTCTTTGAATGTAGACTATCTTGTTTTGGTAGAGTCCAGTCTTTATTATTGATGGTTGTTCAGCAGTTAGTTGTGATTTTGGTGTGCTCATGAGAGGAGATGAACTCAAGGTCCCCCTACTCTGCCATCTTGTCTCTCTCTCCCTGAATTTTAAGGTATTATTATAACATCCCATCTTCATCTTTTTGGTTAACTTTATCATTCTTTTTCTCAATTATTAAATAGGACATTTACATCTTTACTTTTTTTTCTTTCTTTAACAACTTGCACCTAATAATGTATTTTTCTTTCAGATTTTATATACAGTATTTTAATTATAGTTTAGTTCGGATACTCAAATTTTCCTTATTTAATTTTTATTCTGTGATTCATTTAGAAGAGTGTTTTAAACTTTTGAATTTTGGAAAATATGGCTACATTTTGTTATCAGCTTCCAATTTAATGTATTGTTGTGGAAGAATGTGGTGTTGTCCATATGGTAACAAATCTGGTTTGAGTTTGCTTTGCTCTGTGGCTACTTTCATGGTCATTTATGTAAGTGTTCTATGAATTCTAAACAAATGTGAATTCTGTAAATGGTGGTTGCAGTTTCTACATTTAATTAGATTACAAATTTTGTGTTATTTGTATCTTCTATAAACCTTGCTATTTTAAACTGCATGATGAATAAATTATTTGGAAATTTGTGTTAAATCATCATATAATATTTGAAGATTTATAACTTTCTTTTCATAATCAATTTTATCTTTACATATTTTAAATCTATATCATTGGATATAAACAAGTTCACAATTTTAATAGCTTGTTTGGGAAATATGCTTCTTAGCACTAATTAATAATCACATACTGAATAGTGCTTCTTTCATTCATGTCTATTTTATCTGATATTAGTATCAGGAACCCATTTTTTTGTATTTGTAATGATTAGGTGTTTTTATATTAATTTCTTTCACATTTCTATGATCTCATAGTTTAAGTATGTGTCTTTTAAAGAATGTATATAATTTTTAAAATCTGGTTTGATATTTTCTTTTAGTTGTTAAGTTTGATATACTGATATTTATTATGATTACTGATTTGTTACCATATATTTATTTAATTTATCCTCTCCCCTTGTCTAATGCTTAATTGGCTGAAATTCTTTTTTTAAATTTTTTATTGAAGTATAGTTGATTTACAATATCATGTACGTTTCAGGTATACAGCACAGCCATACAGTTATATATATGTTCTTTTTCAGATTCTTTTCCCTTATAGGTTATTACATAATATTTAGTATAGTTCCCGGTGCTATACAGTAGGTCCTTGTTGGTTATCTATTCTATACAAAGTAGTGTGTATATGTTAATCTCAGCCAAATTACTTTCTCTCTTTAGGTGTTCTACATTCTATTTTAATTTTTTGATCCTTACTTTAATGTTTTAATAAGGATACTTTAGTTTAATTCTTTTTACTGTGTCTACCATCTGTTTTACAATAGAAGTACAATAGGATTTAACTCCAGGCACCCTCCACCTCCATCTTGTTGGTTATATTTGTCTAGAGCAGAGATTCCCAAATGTTGTGCTTGGGAAACTGGTATGGTGAGAAATCTATATAAATGTGTTGAGAGATCAATACCATAGGTACTCAAGGAAGCTAGGGGAGGCCAGGAGCATTAAGAGTCCCCAAGCCAATCACCGCAGTTTGAGAAACCTTGATGATTTACTAGAGCATGACATACAGAAAGTATCACTATCTTACTTGTTCAGCTGTGTGCAAAAATAATGCAATTAATAACATAGAATTTTATTTTCTCCATTAACCACTTATACTTAGTCCTTGTCATTATTCATTTTTTATAGGCAAGGCATACTCAAATCTACTCACATATTTATTAATTTCTTTACACACCACTGCTTCTTGCATCGTAATAGTTTTGGTACAATTTTTAACCACCTGAAATACATCTTTTAATAGTTCTTTTAGTGATAACTTATGAATCATAATTCTTATATTCTTTGTCTGTAAAATGTTTTTATTTGACCCTAATTATTGATTAGTTGCATATAAAATTGTTGTTGAGTAGTTCTTTTTCCTCAAAACTTTGAAAGTAGTATTTTTTCTGTCAATTATTTCAATTGTTCTGTGGTGTTTGGAAATTTTTGGAAATTTAGCTCTTAATATACTGCTTTACCGAATTCTTTGTAGTCTCTCCTTCTGCATCTCCTTTCAATATATATTAGACCTTATTATTCATTCATCTACATCTCTTAAATATTCCTTCATATTTTTTTAACCTCTTTGATTCTATGTACTTCATTTTAAGTAATTTCTTCTGTTTCATTTTTCAGTTTACTGATCCTATTTTCAGTTATGTCTAATCTGATATTTGACCAGCTTGCTGATGTTTTATTTCTGCAATTAACTTTTTCAGTTCTACAAGTTCTCTTTTGTTCTTTTGAAAAATTATAGTATCTAAGACCTTCTCTGAAATATTGGTAAGTCTTATTCTGTTCTGTTTTTTCTGACTACTCCAATTCTTAGGGCTTGTTTCCTTTTAGGATTTTCTATTTTATTTAAGAGTTCATGTTCCTTATATATTAATCTTAGGTCTTTTTGAGCCCTGTGTTGAAGTTGTGTTCCTCTAGAGGAAATTTGACTTTGCTTCTACTAGTTCCATAGGGCAGTATCAAACTTGGACTTCTTTAGAATAAATTCTCTAAGTTTTCTCAGACAAAATAATGTGAATTCAAGACTGCATACTGGCATGTGGACTTGAATTAATTACCTCTTGCTGTATAACAAATTTCCCTAAAACTTAGTGGCTTAAAAAACACACATTCTTTATCTCATAATGTTCATGGTTTAGGAATCCAGGCACCATGTAGGTGAGTCCTCTGCTTCAGAATGTTTTACAAGGCTGAAATCGAGGTGTCAGCAGGGGCTGCATTCTCATTTGAAGACATGATTGAGCAAAGATCCACTTTACAAATCCACTTACATAGTTCTTGGCAGAATTCAATTCCTCAAGAGTTGTTGAATTGACTGATAACGCCTCACTTCTTCCCAGGCTGTTAGTCTGAGGCCTCTCTCAGTCTTTCCCAAGTCTGTCTGTCTGTCTGTCTCTCATATATATGTGTGTGTGTGTGTGTGTGTGTGTGTGTGTGTGTGTGTGTGTATCCACACACACACTGTTGGCAGTGTTCTTCTAGAGAACCCTGACTGGTACAGTTTTTGGTACTGAGTTGTTCAAGGAGAATGGAATTTTAAGGATGAGTTCTCTGAATTGGCTCTGGAGTTTCTGGAATTGGCTTTCTAACCTCAGTAGATTTACAGATGCTAATGACTCTATTTGTAGTAGTAAATAGAGCTCTGATAGTCTATGGTGTGATTTGGCAATTTAGATATGCAAAATATCAGCATTGGTTAATCCTAATCAACCACTTAAAAGAAACAAGGAACTAGGTGACTGTGTATATGATATTTTGAACAGTTTCAACAAACTAATAAATGTAGGGAGATTGGCTGCTTACTCCTAATGTCCTTGGACAAATTTGGAAAGAAAAGAATGAGCTCAAGGATTTGAATTCTGAGCTCAAATGCCACTTAAATTACCTGAAATCTTCTATATGTGCTCTGAAGGAGATATCTTCTGTAGCCATGGGGCTTAGATTGCTGAAAATCAACCCCAGAATCTCAACTGCATCTGGCTGTATTACAACACAATTTAAACTCGCAGCCTCATAGGGTGATTATGATTAAAGTAGGGCACTGATGGGGAAGGACCGGGGCCCTGAAAGTTGGAATGGAGACATGTGGAAGAACACTGATGGAGCTGGGGACACTGAGCCCTAAATCCTGATGAATTTTCTTTGCCACTGGGAGCACCTTTAGTGGAGTCAGTTATCCTGTAAAACAATGCTGATTCTTCTCAAGACTCACGCCCCCCCACTCCTCTTTGTGTCTAGATCTATAACTAGACTCAAGTTCCAGCAGGTTCCTGAAGGTGAGATACAAAGTATGACCCATAAGAAGTTGTGCTACACTCCAAAAGAACTGCTTGAATTTTCTAATTTATATAGACAGAACCCCTCATAATATGTATAAGAATGGATACTATGGAAGAAGAATAATGGTGGGAGGAACATGAAGTTGTAGTAGACCAAATTAATTTACATAGGTTCACTAAGCAGAGATTCTGCATTTAATGTTGCAGTTCAAGGAATTAGAAAGGGCTCTAACAGTTTGTTGGTTTGATTGGTTGAATCGTGGATCTAAAGTTGCCCCATCATGTTTGAGTTGGAAATGCTAGACATGACTTAGTTTAATGTAGAGGAAGGGATTCAAAGGCATAGGGATATTGGAATGTTAGAATGGATTTGTCATGTAAGAACTACTCATCCACACTGGGAGGGTCTAGAAGGCACATATTTCACCACGACTGTAAGAAATAAACTTGTGAGGGGAGCCCAGTGTCCTTGAAAAGCCCTGTGGTCACTCTTCTCTGTAGGCCAGACCCTGCAGTGGAAAATGCAGTCAGTGAATTGGGAAACCTAAATGCAATGGGGGTAAAAAAATCCCATGGTGACAGAGTCATGTGGTGACACTTAACCACTAAAGGCAAGGTGGTGCAGTTACCATACTGGACAGTAGAGTCAAAGCAGCAATCAGAATCATCTGATTTGCATAGACCTAGAGCATTGGCTAGTTTATCATGATGTTTGTAGAAGTGAAATTGATAGGAAGGGTACTAAATTATTACTTGATCTTATATGCAGAAAAGTTCCAGATCAAGCAAGCAAAAGTCTAACTTAAATCATAAAAACAGTCATGGCCCCTCAATCAATTCCCAGACTTGAACCAGTTTACATTCCTAAAACCCCTTGAATAAAGGGGTAATTGAGTCACTTTGAAGAAGGACCCCTGAATACTGCCAAAAAATTATTCTCTTAATCTTCTTTCTCTCAACATTACCCAAAGGGTTCTACAAATATTTACGAGGATAACTGTGTATTTGGGGAAAAAGAACTAATCAGGCCTTTCAGGGACTCCTGGACAATGACTCTGATACCCAAATCCTAATTTCAGGACACCCAAAATGTCACTGTGGCCCACCAACAGAGTAGGGACTTATGGAGGTAAAATAATATAATTTTACCTCTTTTCATCTCACAGTGGACCCAGTGATTCCCTGAACCCATCCTGTGATAATTTCCTCTGTTCTGAATGCAGAATTGTAATAGATACATTCAGTAGCGGGCATAATCCCCACATTGGTTCCCTGACCTGTGGAGTGAGGGATATTACAGTGGGAAAGGCCAAATGGAAGCCATTAGAATTGCGTCTACCCAGCAAAATAATAAACCAAAAGCAATACTGCATTCCTGAAGGGACTGAAGAAATTGGTGCTACAATCAAGGACCTGAAAGGTACGAAGGTGATTATTCCCACCACATTCCCATTTTACTTGCCTATTTGGCCTGTGCAGAAGACAGTGGATCTTGGAGAATGACAGTGGATTATTCTAAGTTTAACTGGGTGGGGACTCCAATTGCAGCCTCTATACCAGATGTGGTTTCATGGCTTGAGCAATTTATCATATCCCCTAGTACCTTGTATGCAGCTATTGATCTGGCAAATGCATTTTTCTCCATCCCTGTCAATAAAGATCAGCATAAGCAGTTTGCATCCAACTGGCAAGGCCAGAAATACATCTTCTCTGTCCTAATGCAGGGGTATATCAACTCTCCAGCCATATGTCATAATTTAGTTCACAGGGATCTTGATTGCCTTGCCTTTCCAAAAGATATAACACTGGTCCATTACATCAATGACATTATGTTGATGGGACCTAATGAGCAAGAAATAGCAGCTACTCTAGTCTTATTGTTAAGACATTTGTGTGTCAGAGGGTAGGGTTTAATCCCACAAAATTCAGAGTCCTTCTACCTCAGTAAAATTTCTAGGAGTCTAGTGATGTGGGGCATGTCAAGAAGGATAGGTTGTTACATCTGACTCTCCTGTAACCAAAAAAGAGGTGCAATACCTAACGAGCCTCTTTGGATTTTGGAGGAAACAGTCCTCATTTGGGTGTGTTTCTCTAGTTCACTTATTTACTGAGTGACCCTAAAAGCTACTATATTTTTGTGGGGCCCTGAATAAGAGAAGGTTCTGCAACAGGTCCGGGCTGCTGGTTCTGCCACTTTTGCCATAAGACCCCTTAGATCCAATGGTGCTTGAAGTGTCAGTGGTAGATAGGGAGGCTGTTAGGAACCTCTAGTAGGCTCCTATAGGTGAACTGCAGAGCAGGCTCCTAGGATTTTGGAGCAAACGCTGCCATTCTCTGTGGATAACTGTTTCACTTTTGAGGAGAAAGTTATTGGCCTGCTACTGGGCTTTAGTAGAAAATGAACGCTTGGTCATGGGCCACTAAGTTACCATGTAACCTGAGCTGCCCATCAGAACTGGGTGTTACTTGACTCACCAAGCTGTAAATTTGGGCATGCACAGCAGCACTCCTTCATCAAGTGGAAATCCTACATACAAGCCAAGCTGAGCAGGCCCTCAAGGCACAAGTAAGTTACACGAAAAAGTGTTCCAAATGCCCCTGGTCCCCATTTCTGCTACGCTACCTTCTCTCTCCCTGCCTGCTCCTTGGCCTCATGGGGGAGTTCCCTATGGTCAGTTGACAGAGGAAGAGAAGACTTGGGCCTGTTTTACAGATGTTTCTGCATGATATGTAGGCATCACCTGCAAGTGGGCAGCTACAGTGCTACAGCACTTTCCTGGGACATTCCTGGAGGACAGTATGAAGGGAAATTTTCTGATTGGGCAGGACTTCAAACATTGCATCTGGTAGCTTGCTTTTCTCAATAACAAAGTGAATATGGTGGCAGAGATGGAGGTTATGCATGAGCTCATTATGGCTTCCACTCACCAAAACGAACCTAGCTATGGCCACTGCTGAGTGCCCAATCTTCCAACACTGGCATCCCCAACATGGCATCATTTCCTGGGGTGGTCAGCCAGCTACCTGGTGGCAGGTTGAGTACATTGGACCACTTCCACTATTTACTTCACAGTAAATGAAGTGTAGCAATGGGCCCAAGCTCATAGAATTTATTGATTGTACCATGTTCAGCACCATCCTCAAACAGCTGTCAAGAGAATTGTGGAACAGCCTTTTGAAGACTCAGTTACAGCACCAGCAAGGTTGAAATACTTTGCAGGGCTGGGGAAAGGTTCTCCAGAATGCTGTATATGCTCTGATTCAACATCCAATGTATGATGCTGTTTCTTCCATAGCCAGGATTCACAGATTTAGGAATCAAAGGATAGAAATGGTAGTAGTACCACTATTACTCCTAGCGACCCACTAGCAAAATCTTTGCTTCCTGTTCCTGTGATCTTATGCTCTGCTGGCCTAGAGGTCGTAGCTCCAAAAGGAGGGATGCTTCCACGAGGAGACACAACAGTGACTCCACTGAAATGAAAGTTAAGTCTGCCACCCGGCCATTTTGGGCTCCTCATGTCCCTGTATGAACAGGCAAAGAAGGGAGTAACTGCTAGCTGGGATGATAGTTCCTGACTACCAGGGGGAAATTGGACTACTACTCCACAATGAAGGCAAGGAAGAGTATGTCTGGAATACAGGAGATCCCTTAGGGTACTTCTTAGCGTTACCACACCCTGTGATTAATGTCAATAGAAAACTACAATAACCCAATCCAGGCAGAACTACTAATAGCCAGACTCTTCACGAGTGATGGTTTGGGTCACTCTACTAGGTGAAGAACCATGACCAGATGAAGGGCTTGCTGAAAGCATAGGGAATACATAATGGGTAGTGGAAGAAAGTAGCTATAAATACCAGCTATGACCATTTTCTCCTTATTTTGTTATGAATACATTTTTGTGTATCTCTATCGGTCTATCTAGCATTTATCTTTGTTTTCTTCCCTCTTTTATCCTCTTATCATGTAACACATAATATACTGACTTTTTATCATAGTATTTAATTAGTTATTTTTACATTAATTATTTTTAAGTAATAGGATATCAAGAACATGAGTAAACATCATTCAAGGACTTTACCTTCCCTTTTTGTGAAAGATTTTGTGTGTTTTTAGTTATACACAGGATAGTTGTATCATGTTAGGTGAAAGTATTACCTTGTTATTTTCTTTATTTAGAGACTAAGTATGGTTTAAGACTATGTGAATGGGCGCCATATTGACAAGGGGTAAACTTGTGATGGTTAATTTTATGTGTCAGGTTGACTGGGCCACTGGGTACCCACGCATTTGGTCAAACAATATTCTGTGTTTGTCTCTAAGGATATTTCTTTTCGTTTTTTTTTTTTTTTTTTTGCCACACCACACAGCTTGCAGGATCTTAGCTCCCCAACTAGGGATCAAACCCGGGCTCACAGCAGTTAAAGCACCAGGTCCTAACCGCTGGACCACCAGGGAATTCCCTCTGATGATATTTCTGAATGAGATTAATACTGAATCAGTAGAGTTAGTAAAGCACATTGCCCTCCCTTATGTGTGCGAGCCTCATCCCATCAACTGACGATCCAAATAGAACACAAAGGCTGAGTAAGAGGGATCTCATCCTGCCTGACTGATTGTGTTGGGACATTGGTCTTTTCTTGCCTTCAGTCTAGAACTGAAAAATCCTGCTGGCTTTCAAATTGGAACTTACACCATCAGCTCTCCTATTTCTCAGGCCTTCAAACTTGGACTGGAATTAATTACACCATTGGCTCTCCTGGGTCTCCAGCATGCCAAATAAATAATCTGAGAATGTACATATCTCATAGATATCTATATATCTGACATACAAATATCTATAGTACATATTATACTATAATTATATATATATATATATATAAAATTGATTTGGATCTTGTTGATTCTGTTTATCTATTGAGCCCTGGCTAATACATATACATTTAGAGTTAACCTATATGCAGGGTGAGAGAGCTGGATTATTTATTCACAAGTTCTAGTCCCAGTTATTTGTTGAGGGCTGACGCTCTGTAGTATTAATTTCCTGATATTTTTTAGCATATCCTATATGCAGGCAGAGAATTCTCTAGCAGTCAAAAGAGCTCTCTGGCCAAGTGTTGCAGGTACTGGCTGTAGGAACCACCATGCAGAGCAATGGTATGAGCTGAGGTGATATAGACAGCACACTGAAATCATTTGCTAGAGAAAGCAATAGGATAAATAGTTCTGCAGCTTAATAGGTATGGTTGGGCTACAGGTACACATTTGTAAGCACAGGCATATTTTAGGTCATTAGAATGGAGAATTTTTACATAAGTTTTGTGTAATGATTAAAGGGCCCAGGTCATATTCTTAAAGAAAACCGGTATTTAAGAGATGTAGAAGAGTAGAAACTAACAAAAGAACATAAGAGGATCCAGAGAGATAAAAGCAAGTAGAGTGTGTTATCAGGAAAGTCAAGTAACCAAAGGGATTTTCCCCCCAAAGGGCATGTCTTCAAGAATTTTAAATACTATCATGGAGGAAGATAAGGTCTGAAAAATGTCTATTGGACTTAGTCACATGGAGGACACTTGTGATTTGGAAAGTAGTGGGCCACAAAACCAGATTCCAGTACATGCAGTGTGCTTGATAAAAGGAAATTTGTTTCAGAAATTTGTGAAGGATAAAATTAAGTTAGGTACAGAGATAGGACTGATGAAATATTTTATTTGCTTGGTTGTGTTTATAATGGGAGAGATATAAGCATGCTTAACTGTTGATGGCAGAGACAGTACATAGAGAGTGGTAAAAGAGAAAGGAAATAGATAGGATAATTAAAAGTGTCAGATACCTGGAAGGAAGGAAATCATGTCTCAATAGATATCGAGGGACACTATTTCCACCTTTAACAACTGGAAAATTGGATATTTGCATCATAATATAAGAACCATATATATATATGTATGTATATATATATATGTATACATACATATATATATATATATATAGAGAGAGAGAGAGAGAGAGAGAGAGAGAGAGAGAGAGAGAGCGCGCGCCTGGGTATTGATAAAATGGTTGGATTAGGTTGGGAGTTATTCGTAGTTATCTGCTTGTACACCTGAGCTATAATATGGTTCAAGTAAGCAGTGCATGGTATATAATATTTCACAGATTCATCCATATTATTGTTTGTATCAGTAGTTACTTCCCTTTTATTGCTAAGGAGTATTCCATGGAGATAACACAATTGGCTTAACCATTCATCTGCTGATAGATATTTAGATATAGAATATTAGAAATAAAGCTGACGTAAACATTCCTGTATAAGTCTTTGTGCACGTACGTGTTTTTATTGCTCTTTGTTAAATACCCAAGAGCATTATAAGAAACTGCCAAACTGCACCATCAGTGGTAGCATTGTTATCATTTGTGGAGGACCCATTTTATGCTATAATATACGTGCTAAACATTTTACAAAAATATTTGGATTCAATCCTTGAAACAACTCTACTTGATTGATATTATCCTGTTTATTTTACCAGTAAGGAAACTGAGAATCAGAGAAACAAGGTCATATGCCTTAGGTCACACAGCTAATAATCGTGAAATTGGGACGTGATTCTAAGGTGATTGGATTCTAGAATCTGTATTGTAACAGGAACATTCAACTAGTGTCATTCCTGGCTTTAGCTTTTGAAGTTTTGAAGATTTATGAGTGAACCTAGATTTTCAATTTTTCTGGGGGCTGCTGGTGGGAATCAGTTACTTGGCCAGTTACTGAGCTTAGGAAATTGCAATAAGTTTCATTTTTATTTTCTTTCTTTTCTTTGCTTATCATCTCATTAACAGTGACACTAATAAAATGATTAAGCAATAATAAATGAAACTCAATATGACAGTTGTTTGTGGTTGATGTACGTGAAAAGATAACTGTAGTCATAAGACTGAAGTTAAACCAATAAAAGAGAAGAATTCAAATTTGGTAGTGGCTTACAACTTTGACATGAGTGAGGCTACCAAGGGAAGCAAACTGTGAAACTGTTTTAGGGAATACTGAATCCAGTATAAGACATATTATTCAAGTGAGAAAAAAAATAGTGGTCTTTAATACACAATATAAGCTCTTAATGGCAATATTATTCAGGAGAAAGACAGAAACCTATATAAACATTGTCATATTTATAAATTTGGTGAAGGCTCTAGAGTTGCTACCAAACTGATCTTTATTCTTTACTACATTTTACTAGAGAAGTAATATGCTATGAAGATACTCAACAATTTGGAGATTTCTGAAGTTCTTTTGTCATATCCTTAACAATTTTCAGTAGTCTTTTTTTTTAACATTTTTATTGGAGTATAATTGCTTTACAATAGTGTGTTAGTTTCTGCTTTATAACAAAGTGAATCAGTTATACATATACATATGTCCCCATATCTCTTCCCTCTTGCGTCTCCCTCCCACCCTCCCTATCCCACCCTTCTAGCTGGTCACAAAGCACCAAGCTGATCTTCCTGTGCTACGTGACTACTTCCCACTAGCTATCTACTTTACATTTGGTAGTGTATATATGTCCATATATACACTACCACTCTCTCACTTTGTCCCAGCTTACCCGTCCCCCTCCCTGTGTCCTCAAGTCCATTCTCTAGTAGGTCTACATCTTTATTCCCGTCTTGCCCCTATGTTCTTCATGACCATTTTCTTTGTTTTTAGATTCCATATATATGTGTTACCATATGGTATTTCTTTTTCTATTTCTGACTTACTTCACTCTGTATGACAGACTCTAGGTCCATCCACCTCACTACAAATAACTCAACTTTGTTTCTTCTTATGGCTGAGTAATATTTCATTGTATATATGTGTCACAGCTTCTTTATCCATTCATCTGCCAATGGACACTTAGGTTGCTTCCATGTCCTGGCTATTGTAAACAGAGCTGCAATGAACATTGTGGTACATGACTCTTTTTTTTTTTTCCAACATATTTGTATTTTTTATTTATTTTTAATCAGTCATCAATTTTATACACATCAGTGTATACATATCAATCCCAATCGCCCAATTCAGCACACCACCATCCCCACCCCACCGCGGTTTTCCCCCCTTGGTGTCCATACGTTTGTTCTCTACATCTGTGTCTCAACTTCTGCCCTGCAAACCGGTTCATCTGTACCATTTTTCTAGATTCCACATACATGCGTTAATATACGATATTTGTTTTTCTCTTTCTGACTTACTTCACTCTGTATGACAGTCTCTAGATCCATCCAGGCATGACTCTTTTTGAATTATGGTTTTTCAGGGTATATGCCCAGTAGTGGGATTGCTGGGTTGTATGGTACTTCTATTTTTAGTTTTTTAAGGAACCGCCATACTGTTGTCCATAGTGGCTGTATCAATATACATTCCCACCAACAGTGCAAGAGTGTTCCCTTTTCTCCACACCCTCTCCAGCATTAATTGTTTCCAGATTTTTTGATGATGGCCATTCTGACCGCTGTGAGATGATATCTCATTGTAGTTTTGATTTGCATTTCTCTAATGATTAATGATGTTGAGCATTCTTTCATGTGTTTGTTGGCAACCTGTATATCTTCTTTTGGAGAAATGTCTATTTAGGTCTTCTGCCCATTTTTGGATTGGGTTGTTTGTTTTTTTGATATTGAGCTGCATGAGCTGCTTGTAAATTTTGGAGATTAATCCTTTGTCAGTTGCTTCATTTGAAAATATTGTCTCCCATTCTGAGGGTTGTCTTTTCGTCTTGTTTATGGTTTCCTTTGCTGTGCAAAAGCTTTTAAGTTTCAGTAGGTCCCATTTGTTTATTTTTGTTTTTATTTCCATTTCTCTAGGAGGTGGGTCCAAAAGGATCTTGCTGTGATTTATGTCATAGAGTGTTCTGCCTATGTTTTCCTCTAAGAGTTTTAGAGTGTCTGGCGTTAAATTTAGGTCTTTAATCCATTTTGAGTTTATTTTTGTGTATGGTGTTAGAGAGTGTCCTAATTTCATTCTTTTACATGTAGCTGTCTAGTTTTCCCAGCACCACTTATTGAAGAGGCTGTCTTTTCTCCATTGTATATTCTTGCCTCCTTTATCAAAGGTAAGGTGACCATATGTGCATGGATTTATCTCTGGACTTTCTACCCTGTTCCATTGATCTATATTTCTGTTTTTGTGCCAGTACCATACTGTCTTGATCACTGTAGCTTTGTAGTATAGAATGAAGTCCAGGAGCCTGATTCCTCCAGCTCCGTTTTTCATTCTCAAGATTGCTTTGGCTATTCGGGGTCTTTTGTGTTTCCATACAAATTGTGAAATTTTTTGTTCTAGTTCTGTGAAAAATGCCAGTGGCAGTTTGATAGGGATTGCATTGAATCTGTAGATTGCTTTGGGTAGTGGAGTCATTTTCACAATGTTGATTCTTCCAATCGAAGAACATGGTATATCTCTCCATCTATTTGTATCATCTTTAATTTCTTTCATCAGTGTCTTATAATTTTCTGTATACAGGTCTTTTTTCTCCTTAGGTAGGTTTATTCCTAGGTATTTTATTCTTTTTGTTGCAATGGTAAATGGGACTGTTTTCTTAATTTCACTTTCAGATTTTTCATCATTAGTGTATAGGAATGCAAGAGATTTCTGTGCATTAGTTTTGTATCCTGCTACTTTACCAAATTCATTGATTAGCTCTAGTAGTTTTCTGGTAGCATCTTTAGGATTCTCTATATATAGTATCATGTCATCTGCAAGCAGTGACAGCTTTACTTCTTCTTTTCCTATTTGGATTCCTTTTATTTCTTTTTCTTCTCTGATTGCTGTGGCTAAAACTTCCAAAACTGTGTTGAATAATAGTGGTGAGAGTGGGCAACCTTGTCTTGTTTCTGATCTTAGTGGAAATGGTTTCAGTTTTTCACCATTGAGGACGATGTTGGCTGTGGGTTTGTCATATATGGCCTTTATTATATTGAGGCAAGTTCCCTCTATGCCTATTTTCTGCAAGGTTTTTATCATAAATGGGTGTTGAATTTTGTCAAAAGCTTTCTCTGCATCGATTGAGATGATCATATGGTTTTTCTCCTTCAATTTGTTAATATGGTGTATCACATTGATTGATTTGCGCATATTGAAGAATCCTTGCATTCCTGGGATAAACCCCACTTGATCATGGTGTATGATCCTTTTAATGTGCTGTTGGATTCTGTTTGCTAGTATTTTGTTGAGGATTTTCGTATCTATGTTCATCAGTGATATTGGCCTGTAGTTTTCTTTCTTTGTGACATCTTTGTCTCGTTTTGGTATCAGGGTGATGGTGGCCTCGTAGAATGAGTTTGGGAGTGTTCCTCCCTCTGCAATATTTTGGAAGAGTTTGAGATTTGAGAAGGATAGGTGTTAGCTCTTCTCTAAATGTTTGATAGAATTCGCCTGTGAAGCCATCTGGTCCTGGGCTTTTGTTTGTTGGAAGATTTTTAATCACAGTTTCAATTTCAGTGCTTGTGATTGGTCTGTTCATATTTTCTATTTCTTCCTGGTTCAGTCTCCGAAGGTTGTGCATTTCTAAGAATGTGCCATTTCTTCCAGGTTGTCCATTTTATTGGCATAGAGTCGCTTGTAATAATCTCTCATGATCCTTTGTAGTTCTGCAGTGTCATTTGTTCCTTCTCCTTTTTCATTTCTAATTCTATTGATTTGAGTCTTCTCCCTTTTTTTCTTGATGAGTCTGGCTAATGGTTTATCAATTTTGTTTATCTTCTCAAACAACCAGCTTTTAGTTTTATTGATCTTTGCTATTGTTCCCTTCATTTTTTTTTTCATTTATTTCTGATCTGATCTTTATGATTTCTTTCCTTCTGCTAACTTTGGGGTCTTTTGTTCTTCTTTCTCTGGTTCCTTTAGGTGTAAGGTTAGGTTGTTTATTTGAGTTGTTTCTTGTTTCTTAAGGTAGGGTTTTATTGCTATAAACTTCCCTCTTAGAACTGCTTTTGCTGCATCCCATAGGTTTTGGATCATCGTGTTTTCACTGTAATTTGTTTCTAGGTATTTTTCGGTTTCCTCTTTGATTTCTTCAGTGATCTCTTGGTTATTAAGTAGTGTATTGTTTAGCCTCCATGTGTTTGTATTTTTTACAGATTTTTTTCCTTTAATTGATATCTAGTCTTGTAGTGTTGTGGTCAGAAAAGATACTTGATACAATTTCCATTATCTTATATTTACCAAGGCTTGATTTGTGACCCAAGATATGATCTATCCTGGAGAATGTTCCATGAGCACTTGAGAAGAAAGTGTATTCTGTTGTTTCTGGATGGAATATCCTATAAATATCAATTAAGTCCATCTTGTTTAATGTATCATTTAAAGTTTGTGTTTCCTTTATCTTCATTTTTGGATGATCTGTCCATTGGTGAAAGTGGGGTGTTGAAGTCCCCTACTATGATTGTGTTACTGGTGATTTCTCCTTTTATGGCTGTTGGTATTTGCCTTATGTATTGAGGTGCTCCTATGTTGGGTGCATAAATATTTATGGTTGTTATATCTTCTTCTTGGATTGATCCCTTGATGATTATGTAGTGTCCTTCTTTGTTGTTGTAATAGTCTTTGTTTTAAAGTCTATTTTGTCTGATATGAGAATTGCTACTCCAGCTTTCTTTTGATTTCCATTTGCATGGAATATCTTTTTCCATCCCCTCACTTTCAGTCTGTATGTGTCCCTAGGTCTGAAGTGGATCTGTTGTAGACAGCATATATACGGATCTTGTCTTTGTATCCATTCAGCCAGTCTATGTGTTTTGGTTGGAACATTTAATCCATTTACATTTAAGGTAATTATCGATATGTATGTTTCTATCACCATTTTCTGAATTGTTTTGGGTTTGTTATTGTAGGTCTTTTCCTTCTCTTGTGTTTCCTGCCTAGAGAAGTTCCTTTAGCATTTGTTGTAAAGCTGGTTTGGTGGTGCTCAATTCTCTTAGCTTTTGCTTGTCTGTAAAGGTTTTAATTTCTCTGTCAAATCTGAATGAGATCCTTGCTGGGTAGAGTAATCTTGGTTGTAGCTTTTCCCGTTTCATCACTTTAAATATGTCCTGCCACTCCCTTCTGGCTTCCAGAGTTTCTGCTGAAAGATCAGCTGTTAACCTTATGGGGATTCCCTTGTATGTTATTTGTTGTTTTTCCCTTGCTGCTTTTAATATTTTGTCTTTGTATTTAATTTTTGATAGTTTGATTAATATGTGTCTTGGCGTGTTTCTCCTTGGATTTATCCTGTATGGGACTCTCTGCGCTTCCTGGACTTGATTAACATTTTCCTTTCCCATATTAGGAAAGTTTTCAACTATAATCTCTTCCAATATTTTCTCAGTCCCTTTCTTTTTCTCTTCTTCTGGGACCCCTATAATTCGAATGTTGGTGCCTTTAATATTGTCCCAGAGGTCTCTGAGACTCTCCTCCATTCTTTTCATTCTTTTTTCTTTATTCTGCTCTGTGGTAGTTATTTCCACGATTTTATCTTCCAGGTCACTTATCTGTGTCTGTTATTCTGCTATTGATCCTTTGTAGAGAATTTCTAAGTTTATTTATTGTGTTGTCCATGATTGTTTGTTTGCTCTGTAGTTCTTCTAGGTCCTTGTTAAACGTTTCTTGTATTTTCTCCTTTCTACTTCCAAGATTTTGGATCATCTTTACTATCATTACTCTGAATTCTTTTTCAGGTAGACTGCCTATTTCCTCTTCATTTGTTAGGTCTGGTGGGTGTTTACCTTTCTCCTTCATCTGCTGTGTGTGTCTCTCTCTGTCTTCTCGTTTTGCTTAACTTACTGTGTTTGGGGTCTCCTTTTCGCAGCCTGCATGTTCGTAATTCCCGTTGTTTTTCCTGTCTGCTCCCAGTGGCTAAGGTTGCTTCAGTGGGTTGTGTAGGCTTCCTGGTGGAGGGGACTAGTGCCTGTGTTCTGGTGGATGAGGCTGGATCTTGTCTTTCTGGTGGGCAGGTTCACGTCTGGTGGTGTATTTTGGGGTGTCTGTGACCTTATTATGATTTTAGGCAGGCTCTCTGATAATGGATGGGGTTGTGTTCCTGACTTGCTAGTTGTTTGGCCTAGGGTGTCCAGCACTGTAGCTTGCTGGTCATTGAGTGGAGCTGGGATTTGGCGTTGTGATGGAGATCTCTGGGAGATTTTCACCATTTGATATTACATGGAGCTGGGAGGTCTCTCGTGGACCAGTGTCCTGAACTTGGCTCTCCCACCTCAGAGGCACAGCCCTGATGCCTGGCTGGAGCACCAGGAGCCTGTCATACACACAGCTCAGAATAAAAGGGAGAAAAAAAGAAAGAAAGAAAGAAAAAGATAAAATAATTTAAAATTAAATTAAATTAAAAGTTATTGAAATAAAAAACAAAAATTTTTTTAAAAACTTTTTTAAGTAATTAAAAAGAACACCAAACCAAAAAACAAATCCACCAAAAAAAAAAGGACAGACAGAACCCTGGGTCAAATGGTAAAGGCCAAGCTATACAGACAAAATCACACACAGAAGCATACGCATACACACGCACAAAAAGAGCAAAAGGGAAAAAGGTATATATATCGTTGCTCCTGAAGTCCACCTCCTCAATTTGGGATGACTTGTTGTGTATTTAGGTATTCCACAGATGCAGGGTACATCAAGTTGACTGTGGAGATTTAATCTGCTGCTCCTGAGGCTGCAGGAAGAAATTTCCCTTTCTCTTCTTTGTTTGCACAGCTCCCGGGGTTCAGCTTTGGATTTGGCCCCGCCTCTGCATGTAGGTCGCCTCAGGGCATCTGTTTGCTCAGACAGAATGGGGTTAAAGGAGCAGCTGATTCGGGGGCTCTGGCTCACTCAGGCCGGGGGAGGGAGGGGTACGGATTCAGGGCGAGCCTGCGGCAGCTGAGGCCAGCATGACGTTGCACCAGTGTGAGGCATGCCACATTTTCTCCTGGGGAAGTTGTTCCTGGATCACAGGACCCTGGCAGTGGCGGGCTGCACAGGCTCCTGGGAGGGGAGGTGTGGACAGTGACCTGTGCTTGCACACAGGCTTCTTGGTGGCGGCAACAGCAGCCTTAGCGTTTCATTCTGTCTCTAGGGTCCGCGCTGATCGCCGCGGCTCGCGCCCTTCTCTGGAGTTCGTTTAGGCGGCGCTCTGAATCCCCGATCCTCACGCACCAAGAAACAAAGAGGCAAGAAAACGTCTCTTGCCTCTTCCGCAGCTCCAGACTTTTTCCCAGACTCCCTCCCGGCTAGCTGTGGCGCACTAGCCCCCTTCAGGCGGTGTTCACGCAGCCAACCGCAGTCCTCTCCCTGGCATCCGACAGAAGCCAGAGCCTCAGATCCCAGCCCCCACCCTTCTCGGCGGGTGAGCAGACAAGCCTCTCGGGCTGGTGAGTGCTGGCCACCACCCATCCTCTGTGCAGGAATCTCTCCGCTTTGCCCTCCGCACCCCTGTGGCTGTGCTCCTCCATGGCTCCGAAGCTTCCCCCCTCTGCCACCCGCAGTCTCCGCCCGTGAAGGGGCTCCTAGTGTGTGGAAACCTTTCCTCCTTCACAGCTCCCTCCCACTGGTGCAGGTCCCATCCCTATTCTTTTGTCTCTGTATTTTCTTTTTTCTTTTGCCCTACCCAGGTACGTGGGGAGTTTCTTGCCTTTTGGGAGGTCTGAGGTCTTTTGCCAGCATTCAGTAGGTGTTCTGTAGGAGTTGGTCCACACGTAGATGTATTTCTGATGTATCTGTGGGGAGGAAGGTGATCTCCACGTCTTACTCTTCCGCCATCTTGAAGCTCCTCCTCAGTAGTCATTTTTAATCCTTTGCATTTAATAGAATGAATTATGATTACCTGTTTATGTGCCTATCTTTTTCATCTCACTGTGAGCTCTCTTATGATTGAGATCCTACCTGATTAATCTTTATTTCCCCAGCAGTTAGCACAGTATCTGCTTGAAAGCTTATGGGAGGGACTCAAATGCTTACTTAGTGACCAGAATGAATGTATAAATAAGTAAACAAGATACTCAGAGGAGAGACTTTGTTCAGTTGCAATCACAGAAAATTGCTTCACAAGTTACAAATATAAAATTTAGAAAAGAAATTTTGCTCTAGGAGCAAATTATTTTAGACTTTACTAAGAAAGAACATTGGCTGTTTCCTAAACCAAAGAAGATACTTTTAAGAGACCTTTTCAGCTGTGTGGATGTCAACAAAATAAATGACAACTTCTACTTCTGATAAGATGTATTTTCATAAAAGAATAGGTCAAAGTAAATTTGTCCCATGTTTCTGGAAATACAAATGCATCATATGAATATACAACTCTGAAATGGTTGACTGTAAAAGAGAATATGACAAAATATGTTAATTCCAAATTAATTAGAAAATGAAACATACTGCATATCGTTGTTATCTTTTCATTTGCTTTCTAGTTTGGCATTTCATTTATTTATTATTTGAAATGTGTAGTTATTTCCAGTAATGTGTAACTACTTTGAAATCTAAAAATAAAAGAGGAGAAGAGCCAATTTTAGAAATAACCCAACAAGTTCCCTTAGAATGATTCCCAATACATAAATACACACAGTCGGAAAGTGCCACAATCAAAGAAGTAAACTCAGATGTTACTGATTTCATGAAGCATTTCTCCAAATCTACAACCATCTCTCAATCCCTATGTGAAAGCCTTGGTATTTGAAGTTGGCACTGTTTATGGATATCTCCTTGCTTTGTTGTTTCACTCTGCTTTCTAACCAAGGAAGAATAGATTCTAACAACTTTCATTTTCCTGACACTGCCCAGTCTGACTACAATTAAGTTCAACAAACTAAATTCTGCTACCTCAGCAGCAGCCAACTCATGGGAATCTGCTATCATTACAAAAAAAGTTAGACTGTATTAAGAGCTACAAATATGACTCTGTCCTCCTCAGAAATAGCGTTGCTGGTGTAGAACATCATTAAATGCATCTTAATAATAATTTATTATTAACTGTCTTCTATGTAGATTTCAAGGAGTGACCTGGCATATTGCCTTAGAAACAAATACATAATACAGAATACTTTTTATCCTCCTCTGAGTGCCAGTAACTCATTTAACTAGAATAAGAAAAGTAGCAGTGAGATCCAATAAATAATGAGGTCTATTTGGTGGTTTTCCACAAAGATATGTGGGTACTGATTAAAACAGAGAGAAGAAAAGGGGGTCACCTTTTTCAAAAGTCATCCATATATTCTGTCTTTGATCAAGAGCATAGAGGTCACATGGGAATTTCTTTGTAAATCAAAGAGAAAATTTGTCTTCACAGTTAATTAATAGAACCTCTTAAGTAAAAAGAACCTTATATTTGGGTGATTTTATCACTTGTTTACTGTGCTAGAATTTTTTCAACTACATTTTGAAAATGTTAAGATGAAATAAAAATTTGAGTACTAAACGAAGTATTGTAACTGCTGTTCCTTAGATTGTTCATTGCATTAGCATTATTACATTTTAATGAGAAAGAAGTCAGTCACAAAGGAAAATGGCATATCAAAGCAATCTGCATTATTAGTGAGTTCCCATGCCAAATAATCATGAGTTCTTTTCTACCATTCTTTACAATGTAATTACAAGGAGAGACTGCCTGTGTTTCTCAGCTAGTTCACAATCTTGGAGCATTCCAGATAGGATGATGATAATTATTTAATATGAATTAGAACCATTAGAGTGCTCAGATTTTTTTAACATTATTGTTACCTGAAATAGCCAAGAAGAATATTGTAATGCACCATTCCTCAAGAAAATGACCCAGTTATTCTAAAGAAACCATCTCTGCATATGGAACTACTAAATAGTTGGCAATCTAATATCTGCCACTTGTGGATAGGTTAAACAGAGAAAAATATCTACTCTTTTTTTAAATTAAAATAATTTTGATTAGAGTATAGTTGATTTACAATGTTGTGTTACTTTCTACTGTACAGCAAAGTGAATCAGTTATACATATACATATATCCACTCTTTTTTACATTCTTTTTCCATATAGGTCATTACAGAGTACTGAGTGGAGTTCCCTGTGCTATACAGTAGATTCTTATTAGTTATTTATTTTATATATAGTAGTGGGTATATGTCAATCCCAATCTCCCAATTTACCCCTCCCCCCACTTCCCCCGGTAACCATAAGTTTGTCTTCTACATCTGTGACTCTATTTCTGTTTTGTAAATAAGTACACTCGTACCATTTTTTTAGATTCCACATATAAGTGGTATATCATACGATATTTGTCCTTCTCTGACTTACTTCACCTAGTATGACAATCTCTAGGTCCATCCATGTTGCTGCAAATGGCATTATTTTGTTCTCTTTTATGGCTGAGTTAATATTCCATTGTATATATGTGCCACATCTTCTTTATCCATTCATCCAATGATGGACACTTAGGTTGCTTCCATGTCCTGGCTATTGTAAATAGAGCTGCAATGAACATTGGGGTACATGACTCTTTTTTGAATTATGGTTTTCTCAGGGTATATTCCCAGTAGTGGGATTGCTGGGTCATATGGTAGTTCTATTTTTAGTTTTTTAAGGAACCTCCATACTGTTCTCCATAGTGGCTGTATCAATTTACATTACCACCAACAGTGCAGGAGGGTTCCCTTTTCTCACACCCTCTCCAGCATTTACTGTTTCTAGATTTATTGATGATGTCCATTTCTGACCAGTGTGAGGTGATACCTCATTGTAGTTTTGATTTGCATTTCTCTAATAATTACTGATGTTGAGCATCTTTTCATGTGCTTGTTGGCCATCTATATGTCTTCTTTGGAGAAATGTCTATTTAGATCTTCCACCCATTTTTTGATTGGGTTGGTTTTTGTTTTCATATTGAGCTGCATAAGCTGTTTGTATATTTTGGAGATTAATTCCTTGTCAGTCGCTTCATTTGCAAATATTTTCTCCAATTCTGTGGGTTGTCTTTTTGTTTTGTTTATGTTTCCTTTGCTGTATAAAAGCTTTTAAGTTTAATTGGGTCACATTTGTTTATTTTTGTTCTTATTTTCATTACTCTAAGAGGTGGGCCATAAAAGATCTTGCTTCGATATATGTCAGAGAGTGTCCTGCCTACGTTTTCCTTTAAGAGTTTTATAGTAGCTGGCCTTTTAGGTCTTTAATACATTTTGAGTTTATTTTTGTGTATGGTGTTCGGAGTGTTCTAATTTCATTCCTTTACAGGTAGCTGTCCGGTTTTCCCAGCACCACTTATTGAAGAGGCTGTCTTTTTTCCATTGTGTATTCTTGCCTCCTTTGTCATAGATTGATTGACATTGGTGCATGGGTTTATCTCTGGGCTTTCTATCGCGTTCCATTGATCTATATTTCTGTTTTTGTGCTAGTATCATACTGTTTTGATGACTGTAGCTTTATAGTATATGCTGAAGTCAGGGAACCTGATTCCTCCAACTCCATTTTCCTTTCTCAAGATTGCTTTGGCTATTTGGAGTCTTCTGTGTTTCCATACAAATTGTAAGATTTCTTTATTCTAATTCTGAGAAAAATGCCATTAGTAAATTGATAGATTGCACTGAATCTGTAGATTGCTTTGGGTAGTATAGTCATTTTCACAATATTGATTCTTCCAATCCAAGAACATGGTATATCTCCATCTGTTTGTGTTGTCTTTGATTTCTTTCATCATATCTTATAGTTTTGTCAGTACAGGTCTTTTGCCTCCTTAGGTAGGTTTATTCCTAGGTATTTTATTCTTTTTGAAGCAGTGGTAAATGGGATTGTTTCCTTGATTTCTCTTTGTGATCTTTCATTGTTAATGTATAGGAATGCAAGAGGTTTCCCTGGTAAAGTTGCAGAATACAAAATTAATACAAATTCATTGATGAGCTCTAGTATATAGTTTTCTGGTAGCATCTTTAGGATTTTCTATGTATAGTATCATGTCATCTGCAAACAGTGACAGTTTTACTTCTTTACCAATTTGGATTCCTTTTATTTCTTTTTCTTCTCTGATTGCCATGGCTAGGGCTTCCAAAACTATGTTGAATAATAGTGGTGAGAGTTGACATACTTCTCTTTTTCCTGACCTTAGAGGAAATGCTTTCAGTTTTTCACCATTGAGAAGGGTGTTTGCTGTGGGTTTGTTGTATATGGTCTTTATTATGTTGGGGTAGGTTCCCTCTATGCCCACGTTCTAGAGAGTTTTTATCATAAATGTTGAATTTTGTCAAAAGCTTTTTCTACATCTATTGAGATGATCATATAGTTTTTACTCTTCACTTTTTTGATATGGTGTATCACACTAATTGATTTGCAGATATTGAAGAATCCTTGCATCCCTGGGATAAATCCCACTTGATCGTGGTGTATGATCCTTTCAATGTGTTGTTGGATTTGGTTTACTAGTATTTTGTTGAGAATATTTGCATCTATGTTCATCAGTGATATTGGCCTGTAATTTTCTTTTTCGTGCTATCTATCTTTGTCTGGTTTTGGTATCAGGGTGATGGTGGCCTCGTAGAATGAGCTTGGGAGTTTTCCTTCCTCTGAAATTTTCTGGAAGAGTTTCAGAAGGATAGATGTCAACTCTTCTCTAAATGTTTGATAGAATTCCTCTGTGAAGGCATCTGCTCCTGGAATTTTGTTTGTTGGAAGCTTTTTAATCACAATTTCAATTTCAGCACTTGTGATTGATCTGTTCATATTTTGTATTTTTTCCTGGGTCAGTCTTGGGAGGTTGTACCTTTCTAAAACTGTGTCCATTTCTTCTAGGTTGGCCATTTTATTGGCATATAATTGCTTGTAGTACTCTCTTATGATCCTTTGTATTTCTGTGGTATCTGTTATAACTTCTCCTTTTTTATTTCTAAATTTATTGATTTGAGTCCTCTGCCTTTTTCTCTTGATGAGTCTGGCTAAAGGTTTATCCATTTTGTTTATCTTCTCAAAGAAGCAGCTTTTAGTTTCATTGATCTTTGCTATTGTTTTCTGTCTCTATTTCATTTATGTCTGCTCTGATCTTTATGATTTCTTTCCTTCTACTTATTTGGGGTTTTGTTTGTTCTTCTTTCTCTGGTTCCTTTAGGTGTAAGGTTAGGTTGTTTCTTTGAGATTTTTCTTGTTTCCTGAGGTAGGATTGTATTGCTATAAACTTCCCTCTTAGAACTGCTTTTGCTGTGTCCCATAGGTTTTGGATCATCGTGTTTTTGTTGTCATTTTTCTCTAGGTATTTTTTGATTTCCTCTTTGATTTCTTTAGTGATCCACTGGTTATTTAGTAACATATTGTTTAACCTCCTTGTGTTTGTGTTTTTTACAGTTTTTTTGTTTTCCTGTAATTGATTTCCTGTCTCCTAGCATTGTGGTCAGAAAAGATGCTTGATATGATTTCAATTTTCTTAAATTTACTGGGGCTTGATTTGTGACCCAAGATGTGATCCTGGAGAATGTTCTGTGTGCACTTGAGAAGAAAGTGTATTCTGCTGCTTTCAGATGGAACGTCTTATAACGATATGTATATCAATTAAGTTTATCTGGTCTAATGTGTCATTTAAGGCTTGTGTTGCCTTATTAATTTTCTGTCTGGATGATGTATCCACTGGTGTAAGTGGGGTGTTAAAGTCCCCCCACTATTATTGTGTTACTGTCCATTTCTCCTTTTATGGCTGTTACCATTTGCCTTATACATTGAGGTGTTCCTATGTTTGGTACATATTTATTTACAATTTTTATATCTTTTTCTTGGGTTGATCCCTTGATCATTAGGTAGTGTCCTTCCTTGTCTCTTGAAACAGTCTTTAAAGTCTATTTTGTCTGATGTAAGTATTGCTACTCCAGTTTTCTTTTGATTTCCATTTGCATGGAATATCTTTTTTTAATCCCCTCACTTTCAGTCTGTATGTGTCCCTAGGTCTGAAGTGGGTCTGTTGTAGACAGCATATATACGGGTCTTGTTTTTGTAACCAGTCAGCTAAGTAAGTCTGTGTCTTTTGGTTGGAGCATTTAATCCATTTACACTTAAGGTAATTATTGATATGTATGTTCCTGTGGCCATTTTCTTAATTGTTTTGGGTTTGTTTTTTGTAGGTCTTTCTTTTTTCTTCCCTTCCTCTTTTGTTCTTTTCTCTTGTGGTGTGATGACCACATTTACTGTTGTGTTTGGGTTGCTTTTTCTTTTTTGTGTATCTATCTATTGTAGTTTTTTTAGTTTGCATTTCCCATGAGGTTCTGATAAAGTAGTGTGTGTGAGTGTGTGTGTGTGTGTGTGTATATATATATATATATATATATATACACACACACACACACAAGGTTGTTTTAAGCTGGTGGTGTCTTAATTTCAAATGCAATTCCTATTTACTGCATTTGTACTCTCCTCTTCTCACGGTTGCTGGTTTTGATATCATATTTGTGTGTGGATGATTTCCTGCTTTTACTGTATGTTTGCCTTTACCAGTGAGCTTTCCCATTTGTGATTTTCTTGTTTCTAGTTGTGGCCACTTTTTCCCCCCCTGCCTAGAGAAGTTCCTTTTGCATTTGTTGTAAAGCTGGTTTGGTGGTGCTGAATTCTCTTAGTTTTTCCTTGTCTGTAAAGCTTTTGATTTTCTTCATTGAATCTGAATGAGAGCCTTGTTAGGCAGAGTTATCTTGGTTGTAGGTTTTTCCCTTTCATTGCTGTAAATATATAATCCCACTCTCTTCTGGCCTGCAGAGTTTCTGCTGAAAAATCAGCTGATAACCTTATGGGAATTCCCTTGTATGTTATTTGTTGTTTTCCCTTGTTGCTTTTAATAATTTTTCTTTCTTTGTATTTAATTTTTGTTAGTTTGATTAATATGTGTCTAAGCATGTTCCTCCTTGGGTTTATCCTGTATGGGACTCTCTTCACTTCCTAAACTTGGGCGACTATTTTACATGTTAGGGAAGTTTTTGACTATAATCTCTTCAAATATTTTCTCAGGCCCTTTCCCTTCTTCTTCTGGAACCCCTATAATTAATTTGAATGTTTGTTAATGCGTTTAATGTTGTCCCAGAGGTCTCTGAGACTGTCCTCAATTCTTTCTTTTCATTCTTTTTTCTTTATTCTGCTCCTCAGCAGTTATTTCCACTGTTCTATCTTCCAGCTCACTTATCCATTATTCTGTTATTAATTCCTTCTAGTGTATTTTTCATTTCATTTATTGTATTGTTCATCTCTGTTTGTTTGTTCTTTGGTTCTTCTAGGTCTGTTAAACATTTCTTGTATCCTCTCAGTCCATGCCTCCATTCTTTCTTTTTCCAAGAAAGATCTTGGATGATCTTTACTATCATTACTCTGAATTCTTTTTCAGGCAGATTGCCTGTTTCATCTTCATTTAGTTGTTCTTGTAGACTTGACTTTTATCTTGTTCCTTCATCTGCAGCATATTTCTTTGTCATCTCATTTTATCTGACTGACTTACTGTGTTTGTGACCTTCTTTCTGCACGGTACAGGATCGTAGCTCCTCTTGCTTATGGTGTCTGCCTCCTGGTGGGTAAGGTTGGTCCAGAGGCTTGTGCCATTTATCCCCTTGATATGGGGTATCCCCTTGATATGGGGTTTGACTGGTGTTGTGGTGACTACAGCCTGCCCTGGATTTTGAGTGGGGCATGCCTTTTGCTCTGTGGTTGTCACTGCCCTGTTAGGGGTGGGGTCTGCTCCCTAGTTGTTGCAATAGAGGCCTCCAGATCTATTTCTTAGCTGTGTTTCTGATCTGTGTTGTGAGGTAGGCAGGATTGGAGCACCCCCAGTAGGATAGAAGCCACTGAGTATTCCTCCTCTGGAGCTGTTCACCTGTGAATGTGCTCTGTTCTGTCCCCTTTCACCTGTTGTGTGGGCTCACAAAGTACAGTTGTTGGCACTGCTCTCAGTCCCAGGTTAACTGTGGGTATGCTGGCAATTGGCCCTGGTGACTCTCAGGAGTTGTTTTCACCAGGTCACTGGCACAGATCCACTGAGGTCAGGTCCCAGGACTGCAGTAGTTGTGCACCTGGACCTGCTGTGGGGGCAACTCAGACTCTGGCCGTGTCCAACCCCCAAAAGTGTGTATGCCCACAAAACCCACAGCTGCTAAAGCCAGACCCATCCCAGCTTCAGTAGCACTTGTCCTTTCAGATGTTTCGCAGGTGCTGAATTTAGGAAGCCATCAGCAGAGTTGTAACTTGGTGGTTCACGTCACCACGAGGAGACATTCAGCTCTTCTTCCTTAGTCACATGGCCTCTGGGGCTCAGCTGTGGCTTCAGCCCCATCTCTGCATGTGTTCCATTCACTGGAGTCTGTTCCAGAGTTTGCCAGAGCACACAAGCCCCGTCAGGCAGTGATTGGGTCGCCCAGGTGGGGTGGGGTGGAGGAAGCAATGGCAGGGGCATGCAAGCCAGCTCTGGTGGGAGCCCTCTGTAGTGCCCATAGAGGCAGGGGCCAGCATGTGAGCAGAGAGACTGCAATGGCGGCCCCACCCCTTGCACATCACTTAACAGTGGCGCTTTGCTTCTGTGTCGTCAGTCTAGGCTTCCTCCACGAGCATTCCTGGTTGTGGAGTTCCTCACTCCCATCCCCTCAGGCTGTCTCCTCTCAGCCAACAGCAGTTCCCTTCCCGGGTCTGCTTTCCATACCCCACATTCCAGCACCCAGCCCCCCTCCACACCAGCAGACACCCTTCTCAGGCTGGGGCACGCAGGGTTGTGGCATGGACCGCCTGTATAGGTCTCACTCTGTCCTGCCACAGACCAGTTGCTGCACTCTCCTCTGAGTCCCTGAAACTCTGTCTCTGTCCCAGATGATCTCCCTGCCAGTGACTCGGCTTCCCTGAGTGTGGGAACCTCTCCTCTCCTTCAGCTCCCTCCACAGGGGTGCATGTTCTGTCCTGTTTCCTTTCTTTCATCCTACCCAGTCGCGTGGGGATTCTTCTTGTCCTTTTAGGTGTTCGAGGTCCTCTGCTAGTGTTCAGCAGGTGTTCTGTGAGAACTGTTCCATTTTTAGATGTAGTCCTGATGTACTTGTGTGGAGAGGCCAACTCCAAGTTTTCCTATTCTGCCATCTTGACTCCGCCCCCCCAAAATAATCTACTCTTAAAAATTTATGAAGTAGAACTAGTTGTAAATAATAACTCTGCTTGTTGAAAAAAATGTTCTCCCAGAGGATAGGCCTAAGGAAAAACATTATATTTATTTATTCAATTGTGCTAAAAGTACTTATTAAACAAACACTGTATATTATACATAGTGACAAATAAAAGACAAACAGAAAAGAATACATGCCACAGAGGAAGCCACTATTCAAGAGTGAAACAACTTTCTGTGGGAGTGATCAAGATGGCAGAGTAGTAGGACAGGGAGCTCACCTCCTCCCACAAATACATCAAACACACATCTACACGTGGAATGATTCTCACAGAATATCTATTGAATGCTGGCAGACAATCTCAGACTTCTGAAAGGGCAAGAAAATCTCCACATAACCGGGTAGGAAAAAAGAAGAAAAAAAAGAGAGAAAGAAAGGAACTGGGCCAGGACCTGCACTCCTGAGAGGAAACTGTGAAAGAAGAAAGGTTTCTGCACCCTGGGAAGCTCCCTCACCAGCAGAGAGATCAGTCGGATCAGAGGGGAAGCTTCAGAGCCTCAGAGGAGAGTGCAGCAACTAGATTGCGACAGGCACAATGAAGAGAGACCTGCACCGATGGTCGGTACTGCCACCCTACGTTCCCCAGCATGAGATGCATGTCCACCAGTGTGGGCAGGGGGGCTGGGTGCTGAAGCTTGGGCTTCAGCAGTAAGATGCAGGGAGAGTACTGGGGCTGGCTGCCTGGTGTGGCCACAACCGAGGGTGTACACAGAGTAAGCCTGGGTCTGCCATAGCAGCAAGATGCCACTGTTGGGGGGAGGTGTGTGAGGGCAGGGGTGGGACCCACCATAGCCTCTTTCCCTACATGCCTCTTTCCCTACATGTGCCCTCTCAGGCAGCAGGACACCACCTACATGAGCTCTGGGAGAGGGTGTCAACCACCACCATCACAGGCTCTGGGGGCATATGTGAGCCTCTGCTGCTGCTGAGAGCTCTGGGAGTAGGCACCAGCCACTGCATTGGCACACCCTCTATCATCAGGTCGATGATAATGGCTAGCACATGCTGAGGAAAGAGGCAGCAGGCATCCATACTAATAACAGGCTTTACACCAAAAATATTCAGCCACACAGCCTACACAGAGATACTCCCACATATAAATAATAGCCGTCCAAGACCACAGTAGATACTCTGTGAATTTAGGACCACAGTTAAGAGAAATATAAGTAAAATGAAGAAGCAGAGGAACCACTCCCAGTTAAAAGACCAAGAGAATTCCTGTGAAAGAACAAACAATGAAACAGACCTCTTCTTCAGTCTAATAGACACTGAGTGAGTTCAAAAAGGAGATAATAAAAATGCTAAAGGAATTAAGAAAAGCCATCAACAAAAATGCAGATTACTGTAAAAAGGAACTAGAAGCCAAGAAAAATTAGAAAACTCATTTGCTGAGATGAAAGCTGAGCTAAAGGCAATGAATAGCAGAATGAATAATGCAGAAGAATGAATAACTGATCTGGAAGATATCAATAGAATAAAAGAAATCACCCAATCAGAAGAGCAGACAGAAAGCCAAATGAAAAAAAAAATGAAAGCAATATAAAAGAGACCTATGTGATAATATAAAGTGTACAAATCTACGCATAATAGGGATTCCAGAAGGAGAGGAAAGAGAAAAGAGGCTCAAAAATGTATTTGAAGAAATTATGACTGAAAACTTTTCAAACCTAAAGAAGGAAACAGATATTCAGGTACAGGAAGCATAGACAGTGTCAAAAATGATGAACCCAAACAGACCTACACCAAAACCTTTTATAATTAAAATGGTAAAAGTTAAGAGAAAAACAAATAAATAGTTAATTACAAGGGAACCCCCATAAGCCTATAAGCTGATTGATTTCTCTATAGAAACATTGCAGGCAAGAAGGGAGTGGCAAGATATATTCAAAGTTCTAAAAGGGAAAAATCTGCAACCTAGGATACTCTAACCAGCAAGATATCATTTAGAATAGATGGAGAGAAAGAAAGAATTTCTCAGACAAGCAAAACTGAAAAGAATACAGCAATACTAAACCTGTCCTAAATGAAATAGTAACAGGTCTTCCCTAAATAGAAAAGAAGCAAGAATCTATAGGAAGGAGAAAAATCACAATTGGAAAGTAAATCACTTAAATAAGCCAGATTAAAAGAAAAAAAATCAAAATATTTTTGTGAAAACGATGATAACCACATGAACAGCAAAAGAATAAAAATGAAGATGTAGAAGAGGAGGATATCAAAATCATAAAATTGTGGGAGAGGAGAGTAAGAAAATGTAGATTCCTTTTTTATTTTTTGGAATGTGATATGACTATCAGTCTAAAGCAAGTAGATATGGGAAGGGGATAACACTTGAAAAACAGGGTAAGCACAAATCAAAAAACATATAATACATTAAAAAAAACAAAAATAAGAGAACACAAGCATAAAATAAAAGGAAACAATCAAACCACAAAAAAGAAAAACAAAAAGAGGGGAACAAACAAGAAACACATAATCATGCTTGCTTTGGCAGCACATATACTAAAATTGGAATGATACAGAGAAGATTAGCATGGCCCTTGCACAAGGATGACATGCAAATTCGTGAAGCATTCCACATTTTTAATCAAAGAGGAAATCAAAAAATGCCTAGAAACAAATGACAACTAAAACATGATGACGCAAAACCTATGGGATGCAGCAAAAGCAGTTCCAAGAGGGAAGTTTATAGCAATACAATCTTACCTCAGAAACAAGAAAAATCTCAAATAAACAACCTAACCTTACACCTAAAGCAACTAGAGAAAGAAGAACAAACAAACAAACAACAGTTAGTAGAAGGAAAGAAATCATGAAGATCAGAGCAGAAATAAATGAAATAGAAATGAAGAAAACAATAGCAAAGATCAATGAAACTAAAATCTGGTTCTTTGAGAAGATAAACAAAATGGATAAACTTTTAGCCAGATTCATTAAGAAAAAACGGGAGAGGACTCAAACCAATAAAATTAGAACGAAAAAGGAAAAGTTACAACTGACACAGCAGAAATACAAAGGATTATAAGAGACTACTACAAGCAACTCTATGCCAATAAAATGGACAACCTGGCAGAAATGGACAAATTCTTAGAAAGGTATAACCTTCCAAGACTGAACCAGGAAGACATAGAAAATATGAACAGACCAATTCACAAGTAATGAACTTGAAACCATGATTAAAAATCTTCCAACAAACAAAACTCCAGGACCAGATGCCTTCACTGGGGAATTCTATCAAACATGTAGAAAAGAGCTAATACCTATGCTTCTTAAACTCTTCCAAAAAATTTCAGAGGGAGGAACACCCCCAAGCTCATTCTACGAGGCCACCATCACCCTGATACCAAAACCAGACAAAGATGTCCCCAAATAAGAAAATTACAGGCCAATATCACTGATGAACATAGATGCAAAACTCCTCAACAGAATACTAGCAAACAGAATCCAACAGCACATTAAAAGGATCATGCACCATGATCAAGTGGGGTTTATCCCAGGGATGCAAGGATTCTTCAATATATGCAAATCAATCAACGTGATACACCATATTAACAAATTGAATAAAAAAATCATAGATCATCTCAATAGGTAAGTTGAATTCTTTATTATTCTTAAAGTTATGAGCCATTAAATGTTGTCCAGGCTCATGGGTCAAATCAGAGATGGCCAGGACCTAAAGATCAGGTAGGCCATCAGAGATTACATTAGCTCTAAAAAGGGCCCAAGTATTATGAAACAAATTCAAGGAGGTTACCAAAATGTCAGGGGGACCTGGAAGTGGCAACAGTGGATAAACAACAAAAGCAAAACTAAGGAGTGTAAAATAATAAAAGCAACAATTAATGTACAAGAAAAGAGGGGAAATTAGAGTATATTAATAATGAGATATTTATTTTTTTCTTTTCAAAACAGTAAAATTGAAACCAAGGAAATAAAATCCTAACATCAATGGACCTTGAGGGTATGATGCTAAGTGAAACAAGTCACATGGAGAAAGACAAACACAATATGGTTTCACTCATATGTGGAATATAAAAAACAAACAAAAAATGAAATAAATGCACAAACCAAACAAAAATAAACATGTAGATATAGAGAACAGAGTAGTGGTTACCAGAAGGGAAGGGGGGGGCTGAGGGCTAAATGGGTAAAGGGGAACAACTGTATGGTGATGGATGGAAATGAAGTTTTTGGTGGTGAGCACACTGCAGGGTATATAGAAGTAGAAATATAATGTTGTATATACGAAACTTACATAATGTTATAAACCAACATTACCTCAATAAATGGCCTAAATGGGAAAAGAGTCTAAAAAAAAAAAAAGAGTGGATATGTGTTTAACTGATTTACTTTGCTGTACATCTGAAACTAACACAACATTGTAAATCAACTGTACTCCAATAAAAATTTTTTAAAAATAAATAAAATTGTATCAACTTGAAAAAAAAGTGGAGAAAATCTAAATATTAAAGAAAATGACTGTGAAATCAAGCAAAAGAGACATGGCATTTTTTAAAGAATAAGTTAATGAGATGTGCAAATATATGCTAATATATTTTGAACGTTTCCCAGGAAAATGCAAATGGGCAAAAAAAGAGAAAACCTGAATAAACCAATGACCTAGAACATTTTTTTTAATATGACAAAATTACTCTAAAATGCATTTGACAAACTTTTTAAAATATGGGTGTTTTCAAAGTTTCAAAAGAACAGATTCTTTCAATTCATTTTACCTATTTATTTTTCAATGTTTCATTTTTAATGTTAAAAAAAATTTAAGGCAGTATATACATGACATATGAGCTCCACTCTTACTCTTCAAGGCTCCCTGCCCTTCACAGTGATCCCATTGATCTCTTTTATTTTACTTAATAGACGCTCAATAAGGGTTTTTTAAAAATTTGCTATATTGGAGAAAGATTTCCAAAGTGGTATATAAACCTATCATAACAATAAAATTTTGTAGTGATCACTTTTAAAAACAGTAAATTTCATAACAATCTCAAATTATAAATGCCAAAATTTTAAAGTAAGCCCCAGTTAAATAAATATTGCAATAATTTGAAAGAAATTCTACAATATAGACTAGTACAAACTGAGATGTTAAAATATTAGTATTATATAATATAATCCTTCACTTCATTAGATCAAGGAAGAAAACAGACAAAAATATGGCCATTAATATTCTGAATAGGCATTTGATGAAAAACAGCACATTTTCCTCATTTAGAAAATGTCTAGGAATAATAAATAGTAAAAATAGTAAACTAAGAATAAAAGGGTTTTTAATAGATTAAAACAGTACTTACTGTAGTGCAAATAAAAGATAAAAGGATATCTCTAATTGCCTTTAGTATTTATTATGTTCTATATATTCTCACCATGTTCAATAACATTAGATGTTTAGTTCAAGATAGTGGGCTGAGCATATACTTTCTCCAAAATCCTTTCTAATAATGATGAGGTATGAGAAATTAATAAATTGGTAACAGCACTATAGCACGAGGAATAGTATTATCAGCAGACTAGAAATTGAGGCATTTCTCAAAAATATATTAATCAGAAAATATCAGATTGTAAAAGAAACAAGTGTAAAAAAAGATGTTATCGATATATACACACACATACATATATACATAGCATTTTACACTAAAGACAGGCATAGTCAATTTTTTAAAATGACGTCAGTGAAAATGGCAAATTATGGAAATCCGAAAGTTTATCCTTCCACAAAAGTAATAAATAAATTGACAAAACTGTCAAACTTTTTTGGAACTGTAGACTAATCCAGACCTTATAGCAACCAGGGAAACAATCAAGAAAAGATAGCTGAATCTTAGTAAAGCAACTTCATGGTATTTTGACTTATCCTGGTAACCATCCCCACCTTCTCAGTATAGCAGTGGCCTTGAAGACAACAGCTGTGATTACCAGTACAGGTATGTTATACCAGAGAGAGCAATGGACCTTATTCTAAAAAAAAAATGTGGTTGTTAGTTTTGACTCATTTTGTGGGTCCCTGAACGGTTGCATCAAAGGACTTGTCTTTATTTAGCCTAACTTGGAACTTTCTAAAGGCTAAGGGAGCTACCAAGGGGGAGGGGACACTTGTGGAAAACATTTAAAAGCAAATGTATTAGCTGCTACTTCTTGAGTTAACACCAGTTGGGGCAAAAAATACTCTAACCAAAATGTTGAGAGATAAGGCTAGGGAATGAGATGCTTTGGGAAATAAGGACTTTGAAAAGGTTCCACATATTCCTGGAAATCTAGAAGGTCATGTGTATGCCAGGGCTAGGTACATGCTCATAAAAGATGTGAGAAGGTTCTAAGCTCCTACTTATCACTAAACTTCAGGGTTTGTGCAAATAGGAATTGAAGTTTAAGGCAGAATTGTAAACTCCTTGCTGAGCACTGAAGGTATGCCCCAACGCTCATGCAGAGCCAAGTTGCAAAGATTGGTAGATTTACTGGGTTCCAGACATTTAGAAAATCTCTGTTCAGTAACTAGCTCACCACTAAATTAATGGAAAAGGGACTTCAGTAATAACATAAAACAAATAATATAGAATTGATGAAATTTGTTCATAAAAATCACAAAACAAAACAAAAACGACTATAACAAGCATCAACAATAAACCCTGGGAAGGGAGGAAAATGTGATTTGCAGAGTTTGCCATATTATAATAGTCAAAATATCCAGTTTTTAACCAAAGTGCAAATACAAATACTGCATGATTCCAGTTATATGAGGTATCTGAAGTAGTGAAATTCATAGAAAAAGAAAGTAGAATGATGTTTGCCAGGGTCTGAGGGGAGGGGAAGGAGGGAAGTTGTTGTTTACTGGGTATACAGTTTCAGATTTCCAAGATGAAAATTTTCTGGAGATGTTTCACAACAATGTGAAAATACATAATGCTACTGAACTGTACACTTAAAAATGGTTGAGATGGTAAATTTTATGTTATGTGCTTTTCACTACAATAAAAAAATCTAACCTTTATTAAGGAGCTACAAAAAGAGGAGCAAACTAAACAAAGCAAGCAGAAGGACAGAAACAAAAAGGACTAGAGTGTAGCTAAATCAAATAAAAAAAAACAATAGAGATAATCAACAAAACCAAAGGATAGTTCTTTGAAAAGATCACCAATATTGACAAGCCATTAGCTAAAGTGAAGAAGAAAAATAGAGAAGTGTTAAATTACTAGAATTAGGAATGAAAGTAGGGACATTACTACTGACATTAAGAAATAAAAGGGATTACAAGATAACACTATGAATATTTGTATGCTGATATAGACAACCTAGATTAAAAGGACAAATTCCTTTAAACATGCAAACTGCCAAAACTGACTCAAAAATAAATAGAAAATCTGAATAGACCTGTAAAAAGTATAGAGATTAAATAAGTAACAAAAAAACTTCCAATACATAAAAGCCCAAGCCAAGATGGCTACACTTATAATTTCTACCAAACATTTAAAGAATAATAAATGCTAATTCTTTACAAAACCTTCCAGGAATTAAAAAAAGGAATGAACACTTGCCAACTCATTCTATGAGGCTATAATTACCCTGATACCAAAACTACACACAAATACCAAAAGAAAGTACAACAAAAGACTAATCTCTTATAAATATAGATGCAAAAATCATCAACAATACACTAACAAGCCAAACCTAGCAATATATAAAAGAATTAAGCACCATGACCAAGTAGAATTTATTCCAAGAATACAAGGTTGATTTAATATATGAAAATCAATTAATGTAATACACCATATAAATGAATACAGGCAAAAACCACATAATCATCTCAATAGAAACAGAAAAAGCGTTTGACAAAAATTCAACACTCCTTCATGATAAAAAATCATTTTAAACTAGAATTAAAAAGAAACTTCTTCAACATGATAAACAGCATCTATGAAAAACCCACAGTTAACATCACTGTGATAAAACAATTAAATATTTTCCCTCTAAGATCCAGAATAAGACATGGATGTCTGTTCTTGCCACTTAACTTCAACAATATACTAGAAGTTCTAGCCATAAAAATTATGTGAAAAATGAAATAATACACATCCAGACTAAAAGAAAGGAATAAAACTACCTCTATTCACAGATGCAAGGATCTTAATATATAGAAAATCCTAAAAATCCATACAAAAATTAGTAGAGTTAATAAACAGGTTCAGCAAATATGAAAGATGCAGAATCCACATATAAATATCAGTTGTATTTCTGTAGAAGAGTAGTGAATAATCCAAAAATAAAATTAAGGAAATAAATCCATTTGTAATAGCATTGAAAATAATAAAATACTTAGGAATATTTTTAAACTAGGTGTTTTTAGGAGCTCAGCTGAGCTGAAAAGAACTCATCTGTCTGGTGTCAGAGTAGCGGAATAAAGCGATAAGCCAAAATGGAAGTAACAGTGACATCTTTAATCACATACTGTGATGGCATAAACAAAAGTCTAACCTAAGAAAACACTGACTTTCCCCTGATTCATTCTCCCCCATGGAATGGCACACTCATCAAGGCTCAGGTGGCCAGCAAAGACATGGGTGTGATCCCATTCTCGAGGGAGTATGGAACAAAAGGCTCCTGCAGCTTTATGGAACCAGAGACCATGGGAAGAGAGAGAAGAATGGCTAGGGGTAAAAAAATTCTGAGTACTGAGTTAGAATAAGGAAGAGTGTCTTTAAGGTTTTCCACTTCTTCCCTGATAAGGAGGTCTTGACAGGGTTACATGAAGAAACCTCAGCCAGTGCCCTGAGATAAAGACACACCTAGGAATGAGGGCACTTGCCAGGGAATGCAAATACGTAAAGAAGAGCATGACAGGCCAGATGGACTTGAGTCCTTGACTGCAACTTCCCTCAGAGACTGGAATTCATTGGCTGTGCATGAAGTCTGGTGTGGGAAGGGCAGCATTCCACCTGTGAGACCTGCCAGGTAAAACCTATGTAATTGCTATGGTTGGGCATGAAAAATCACACAGAGGCTTTTGGGCAGGAGCCAGACTCCTCAGGATGTTGAAGACATATACTGAAAACAATAAAATATTGTTGAAATAAACTAAAGAAGATAAATAAATAGAAAGTCACTCCATGTCCATGGGGGTGGAAGAATTAATATTATTAATACAGCACTACTACTCAACAAAATCATCTATAGATTCAATGGAATCCCTGTCAAAATTCCAAGTCCATATTTTTTTTTTTTTTTACGAATGAGAACCAAATGCTAAAATTCACATGGGAATTTTCCAGAAAGTGTGTGGGAGAACCAACATTAAAACCTCTGTTTTTGACCCCCAATTTAGCTTTTCCCCAATAACATACACTGCTCCATGAATGTGCCAAATAATATAATGTAAAAATAATTTTAAAATCAGTAGCACTACCATTTTTTTCTGACTTCTCATGTGGTTATCTCATACTAAATAGAATAAAAAGATATGTTTGATATCAGTGAGCTAAATAAACACTAGTGTTCATGATATCAAGTTTCCTAATATCTGGCTTATGGTAGGATTTCACTTTCCCTGGCCCTTGAAGTTATAAAGCCATATGACTCACTGTGGCTAATCAAATGTAAACAGACATGGCAGGAATCACTATTAAGCTGATGCTCAACTCTCCAGCCCAACTCTTCCTGTACTGCAGCATATGTGAAAGCATAGGTTTATGGGGTGTCTCCATGAAAATAGGTCCTGAGTAACTACAATGAGCAAAAGCCTTTGGCAATGCACACTGGACCTGTATTATGAATGAAAAATAAACTTTTGTGGTTTTAAGTACTGAGATTTTGAGATCATTTTTTACTGTAGCAAATTATAACTTACCCTTACTAGTTGAGATTTATATAAAATTCAAATGGATTCTTGCTATTGTATTTATCTACACACACATACACACACACACACACACACGGATGTGTGTGTGTATCAAAAGTAGGCATTATTCCTATTAATTATCTACAAAATCTAACATAAAAGCATAGAGTTAGAAAATCTAATTCTTATAAAACATTTTAATCTGATTTCTTCTACAAAGTCTACTCTTTTTGTCATGCATAATTCCGTATGAGCTTGTATTAAAAAGAAGCTTTGACAAGCTTTGACCCACATGACATTATGAGATACTTCCTTGAATAGGACAATAAACCTATTAATTACCCTTTAAAAAATAATTTCAAGTCATATCCTTAATACATTTTGAACTTTATTCCCAAGATTTAGTAACAATTACACAGTGAAGAAGGGTATCAGATGACATTCTATCCTTATGACAGACGGTTTGATTAAGGTATTCAAAAACATATAAAAGTACAGTGAAGTCAACACCTTGAGTTGCATGGCACTTCCAGGCAGCAGACACTAATTGGAGAAAATGTCTGTATGGGTTTAAAGTCGATTGCTATTCAATTTCTCTCCAAAATATTTGACAGGTCCCCCACCGACAAATTATTTTGAAATCTACATGTAGGAGAACTATCCTAATATATCCTACTTGAGTTTTGAAGAGGGAGAGAATCTTATTAATTAAGATCACATTTTTATCCATGTGCAAATTAAATAGTCTGCCTGAAATATACAAGTATTTCTTTGGGTGATTTATTAAGGAAATATATTGAAATTTTTCTTGGGAGCAGGGAGCACAGAAAGAGGAATCAGTTTTTCTGCTCAAGTAACTGTATGACATCAAAGTATCTAGATAAGAGTGAAAAATTCAGTAAATCACCCCTGATGGCCTTCAGCCAACAAAAATGATGTTTAGTGTGCATTTTCATTTCTCAATAAGACTATAAAATTTAATTGGTACAGTCACTATGGAAAACAGTATGGAGGTTCCTCAAAAAAAGCTGAGAACAGAACTACCATATGATCCAGCAGTCCCACTTCTGGGTATTTATCCAAAGAAAATGAAAACACTAACTTGCAAAGATATATGTACCCCCATGTTCACTGCAGCATTATTTACAGTAGCCAAGACATGGAAACAATCTAAGTGTCCATGACAGATAAATGAATAAAGAAAATGTGAGATACACACACACACACACACAGGAATATTACTCAGCCATAAAAAGATAAGGGTTAATATCCAAAATATACAAAGAACTCATACAACACAAAATTTTAAAAACAACAACCTGATTAAAAATGGGCAGAAGACCTGAATAGACATTTTTCCAAAGAAGACATACAAATGGCTAACAGACACATGAAAAGGTGATCAACATCAGTAATCATCAGGGAAATGCAAATCAAAACCACAATGAGAGATCACCTCACACATGTCAGAATGGTTATTTTCAAAATGACAACAAATAACAAGTGTTGCCAAGGATGTGGAGAAAAGGGAACCCTCATGCATACTGTTCTCCATAGTGGCTACACCAATTGACATTCCCACCAACAGTATAGGAGGGTTCCCTTTTTTCCACACCCTCTCCAGCATTTATTGTTTGTAGATTTTTTATGATGGTCATTCTTACTGGAGTGTGGTGATACCTCATTATAGTTTTGATTTGCATTTCTCTAATACTTAGTGATGCTGAGCATTTTTTCATGTGCCTGTTGGCCATCTGTATGTCTTCTTTGGAGAAATGTCTACTTAGGTCTTCTGCCCATTTTTTGTTTGGATTGTTGGTTTTATTTGATATTAAGTTGTATGAGCTGTTTATATATTTTGGAAATTAATCCCTTTTCAGTTGCATCATTTGCAAATAGTTTCTCCCATTCTGTAGGTTGTCTTTTTGTTTTGTTTATGGTTCCCTTGGCTGTGCAAAAGCTTTTAAGTTTTATTAGATCCCATTTGTTTAGTTTTATTTTTATTTCCAATACTCTAGGAGATGGATCCAAAAAGATATTGCTGCAATTTATGTCAAAGAGTATTCTGCCTATGTTTTCCTCTAGTTTTATAGTATCTGGTCTTACATCTAGGTCTTTAATCCATTTTGAGTTTATTTTTATATATGGTGCTAGAGAATACTTGAATTTCATTCTTTTACATGTAGCTGTACAGTTTTCCCAGCACCACTTATTGAATAGCTGTCTTTTCTCCATTGTATATTCTTGCCTCTTTTGTCAGAGATGAATTGACCATAAGTGCATGGGTTTGGTTCTTGACTCTCTATCCTCTTCCATTGATCTATGTGTCTGTTTTTGTGCCAGTACCATACTGTTTTGATTAATGTAGCTTTGTAGTATAGTCAGAAATCAGGGAGTCTGATTCCTCCAGCTCTGTTTCTCTTTTTCAAGATTGCATTGTCTAAGGGAGGTTCAAGATGGCGGAAGAGTAAGACGTGGAGATCACCTTCCTCCCTACAGATACCTCAGAAATACATCAACATGTGGAACTGCTCCTATAGAACACCTACTGAACACTAGCAGAAGACCTCAAACCTCCCAAAAGGCAAGAAACTCCCCCACGTACCTGGGTGGGGCAAAAGAAAAAAGAAAAAGCAGAGACAAAAGAATAGGGATGGGGCCTGCACCAGTGGGAGGGAGCTGTGAAGGAAGAAAGATTTCCACACACTAGGAAGCCCCTTCACGGACGGAGACTGCAGGTGGCAGAGGGGTTAAGCTTCGGAGCCATGGAGGACAGCGCAGCCACAGGGGTGCGGAGGGCAAAGCGGAGAGATTCCCGCACGGAGGAGCAGTGCCGACCAGCACTCACAAGCCCGAGAGGCTTCTCTGCTCACCTGCCGGGGCGGGCAGGGTCTGGAAGCTGAGGCTCGGGCTTTGGTCGGATCCCAGGGAGAGTACTGGGGTTGGCTGCGTGAACACAGCCTGAAGGGGGCTAGTGCACCATAGCTAGCCAGGAGGAAGACCGGGAAAAAGTCTGGACCTTCCGAAGAGTCAAGAGACTTTTTCTTCCCTCTTTGTTTCCTGGTCCGTGAGGAGAGGGGATTAAGAGCACCGCTTAAAGGAGCTCCAGAGATGGACGCAAGCCGTGGCTATCAGCGTGGACTCCAGATACAGGCATGAGACGCTAAGGCTGCTGCTGCTGCCACCAAGAAGCCTGTGAGCAAGCATAGTTCACTATCTACACTGCCCCTCCCGGGAGCCTGTGCAGCCCGCCACTGCCAGGGTCCCGTGATCCAGGGACAACTTCCCCAGGAGAACGTATGGTGCGCCTCAGGCTGTTGCAATGTCACGTTGGCCTCTGCCGCCGTAGGTTTGCCCCGCATCCGCACCCCTCCCTCCCCTGGTCCTGAGTGAGCCAGAGCCCCCCGAAGCAGCTGCTCCTTTAACCCCATCCTGTCTGAGCGAAGAACAGACCCCTTCAGCCGACCTACATGCAGAGGAGGGTCCAAATCCAAAGCTGAACCCCAGGAGCTGTGCGAACAAAGAAGAGAAAGGGAAATTTCTCCCAGCAACCTCAGGAGCAATGGATTAAATCTCCACAATCAACTTGATGTACCCTACATCTGTGGAATACCTGAATAGACAACGAATCATCCCAAATTGAGGAGGTGGACTTTGGGAGCAAAGATTTTTTTTTTTCCTCTTTTTCTCTTTTTGTGAGTGTGTATGCGTATGCTTCTGTGTGAGATTTTGTCTGTATAGCTTTGCTTTTGCCATTTGTCCTAGGGTTCTGCCTGGCCGTTGTTTGGTTTTTTTTATTTTACAGTAAAAAAATTTTTTCTTAATAATTACTTTTTATCTTAATAACTGTATTTTATTTTATTTTCCTTATTTTATTTTATTTTATCCTCTTTCTTTCTATTTTTTCTCCCTTTTATTCTGAGCTATGTGGATGAAAGGCTCTTGGTGCTCCAGCCAGGAGTCAGTGCTGTGCCTCTGAGGTGGGAGAGCCAAATTCAGGACACTGGTCCACAAGAGACCTCCCAGCTCCACGTAATATCAAACGGCGAAAATCTCCCAGAGATCTCCATTTCAATGCCAAGACCCATCTTCATTCAACAACCAGGAAGCTACAGTGCTGGACACCCTATGCCAAACAACTAGCAAGAGAGAAACACAACCCCATCCATTAGCAGAGAGGCTGCCTAAAATCATAATAAGGTCACAGACACCCCAAAACACACCACCAGACGTGGACCTGCCCACCAGAAAGACAAGATCCAGCCTCATCCACCAGAACACAGGCACTAGTCCCCTCCACCAAGAAGCCTACACAACCCACTGAACCAACCTTAGCCACTGGGGACAGACACCAAAAACAACGGGAACTACAAACCTGCAGCCTGCGAAAAGGAGACCCCAAACCCAGTAAGTTAAGCAAAATGAGAAGACATAAAAACACACAGCAGATGAAGGAGCAAGGTAAAAACCCACCAGACCTAACAAATGAAAAGGAAATAGGCAGTCTCCCTGAAAAAGCATTCAGAATAATGATAGTAAAGATGATCCAAAATCTTAGAAATAGAATACAGAAAATACAAGAAACGTTTAACAAGGACCTAAAAAAACTAAAGAGCAAACAATGATGAACAACACAATAAATGAAATTAAAAATTATCTAGAATGGATCAATAGCAGAATAACTGAGGCAGAAGAACGGATAAGTGACCTGGAAGATAAAACAGTGGAAATAACTACTACAGAGCAGAATAAAGAAAAAAGAATGAAAAGAACTGAGAACAGTCTCACAGACCTCTGGGACAACATTAAACGCACCAACATTCGAATTATAGGGGTCCCAGAAGAAGAAGAGAAAAAGAAAGGGACTGAGAAAATATTGGAAGAGATTATAGTTGAAAACTTTCCTAATATGGGAAAGGAAATAGTTAATCAAGTCCAGGAAGCACAGAGAGTCCCATACAGCATAAATCCAAGGAGAAACACACCAAGACACATATTAATCAAACTATCAAAAATTAAATACAAAGAAAACATATTAAAAGCAGCAAGGGAAAAACAACAAATAACACACAAGGGAATCCCCATAAGGTTAACAGCTGATCTTTCAGCAGAAACACTGTAAGCCAGAAGGGAGTGGCAGGACATATTTTAAGTGATGAAGGAGAAAAACCTACAACCAAGATTACTCTACACAGCAAGGATCTCATTCAGATTTGATGGAGAAATTAAAACCATTACAGACAAGCAAAAGCTAAGAGAATTCAGCACTACCAAACCAGCTTTACAACAAATGCTAAAGGAACTTCTCTAGGCAGGAAACACAAGAGAAAGAAAAGACCTACAATAACAAACCCAAAACAATTCAGAAAATGGGAATAGGAACATACATATCGATAATTACCTTAAATGTAAATGGATTAAATGCTCCAACCAAAACACACAGACTGGCTGAATGGATACAAAAACAAGACCCATATATATGCTGTCTACAAGAGACCCACTTCAGACGTAGGGACACATATAGACTGAAAGTGAGGGGATGGAAAAAGATGTTCCATGCAAATGGAAATCAAAAGAAAGCTGGAGTAGCAATTCTCATATCAGACAAAATAGACTTTAAAATAAAGACTACTACAAGAGACAAAGAAGGACACTACATAATGATCAAGGGAGCGATCCAAGAAGAAGGTATAACAATTGTAAATATTTATGCACCCAACATAGGAGCACCTCAATACATAAGGCAAATAAATACTAACAGCCATAAAAGGGGAAATCGACAGTAACAAAATCATAGTAAGGGACTTCAACACCCCCCTTTCACCAATGGACAGATCATCCAAAATGAAAATAAATAAGGAAACACAAGCTTTAAATGATACATTAAACAAGATAGACTTAATTGATATTTATAGGACATTCCATCCAAAAACAAGAGAATACACATTCTTCTCAAGTGCTCATGGAACATTCTCCAGGATAGATCATATCTTGGGTCACAAATAAAGCCTTGGTAAATTTAAGAAAATTGAAATCATATCAAGTATCTTTTCCGACCACAACTCTATGCAACTAGATATCAATTATAGGAAAAAATCTGTAAAAAATACAAACACATGGAGGCTAAACAATACACTACTTAATAACCAAGAGATCACTGAAGAAATCAAAGAGGAAATCAAAAAATACCTAGAAACAAATGACAATGAAAACACGACGACCCAAAACCTATGGGATGCAGCAAAAGCAGTTCTAAGAGGGAAGTTTATAGCAATTCAATCCTACCTTAAGAAACAAGAAATATCTCAAATAAACAACCTAAACTTATACCTAAAGGAACCAGAGAAAGAAGAACAAAAAAAACCCCAAAGTTAGCAGAAGGAAAGAAATCATAAAGATCAGATCAGAAATACATGAAAAAGAAATGAAGGAAACGATAGCAAAGATCAATAAAACTAAAAGCTGGTTGTTTGAGAAGATAAACAAAATTGATAAACCATTAGCCAGACTCATCAAGAAAAAAAGGGAGAAGACTCAAATCAATAGAATTAGAAATGAAATAGGAGAAGTAACAACTGACACTGCAGAAATACAAACGATCATGAGAGATTACTACAAGCAACTCTATGCCAATAAAATGGACAACCTGGAAAAAATGGACAAATTCTTAAAAATGCACAACATGCCGAGACTGAACCAGGAAGAAATAGAAAATATGAACAGACCAATCACAAGCACTGAAATTGAAACTGTGATTAAAAATCTTCCAACAAACAAAAGCCCAGGACCAGATGGCTTCACAGGCGAATTCTATCAAACATTTAGAGAAGAGCTAACACCTATCCTTCTCAAACTCTTCCAAAATATAGCAGAGGGAGGAACACTCCCAAACTCATTCTATGAGGCCACCATCACCCTGATACCAAAACGAGACAAAGATGTCACAAAGAAAGAAAACTACAGGCCAATATCACTGATGAACATAGATACGAAAATCCTCAACAAAATACTAGCAAACAGAATCCAACAGCACATTAAAAGGATCATACACCATGATCAAGTGGGGTTTATCCCAGGAATGCAAGGATTCTTCAATATACGCAAATCAATCAATGTGATACACCATATTAACAAATTGAAGGAGAAAAACCATATGATCATCTCAATAGATGCAGAGAAAGCTTTCGACAAAATTCAACACCCATTTATGATAAAAACCCTGCAGAAAATAGGCATAGAGGGAACTTTCCTCAATATAATAAAGGCCATATATGACAAACCCACAGCCAACATCGTCCTCAAGGGTGAAAAACTGAAACCATTTCCACTAAGATCAGGAACAAGACAAGGTTGCCCACTCTCACCACTATTATTCAACATAGTTTTGGAAGTTTTAGCCACAGCAATCAGAGAAGAAAAAGAAATAAAAGGAATCCAAATCGGAAAAGAAGAAGTAAAGCTGTCACTGTTTGCAGATGACATGATACTGTACATAGAGAATCCTAAAGATGCTACCAGAAAACTCCTAGAGCTAATCAATGAATTTGGTAAAGTAGCAGGATACAAAATTAATGCACAGAAATCTCTTGCATTCCTATACACTAATGATGAAAAATCTGAACGTGAAATTAAGAAAACACTCCCGTTTACTATTGCAACAAAAAGAATAAAATACCTAGGAATAAACCTACCTAAGGAGACAAAAGACCTGTATACAGAAATTTATAAGACACTGATGAAAGAAAGTAAAGATGATACAAATAGATGGAGAGATATACCATGTTCTTCGATTGGAAGAATCAACATTGTGAAAATGACTCCACTACCCAAAGCAATCTACAGATTCAATGCAATCCCCATCAAACTACCACTGGCATTTTTCACAGAACTAGAACAAAAAATTTCACAATTTGTATGGAAACATAAAAGATCCCGAATAGCCAAAGCAATCTTGAGAACGAAAAATGGAGCTGGAGGAATCAGGCTCCCTGACTTCAGACTATACTACAAAGCTACAGTAATCAAGACAGTATGGTACTGGCACAAAAACAGAAATATAGATCAATGGAACAGGATAGAAAGTCCAGAGATAAACCCACGCACATATGGTCACCTTATCTTTGATAAAGGAGGCAAGAATATACAATGGAGAAAAGACAGCCTCTTCAATAAGTGGTGCTGGGAAATCTGGACAGGTACATGTAAAAGTATGAAATTAGAACACTCTCTAACACCATATACAAAAATAAACTCAAAATGGATTAAAGACCTATATGTAAGGCCAGACACTATCAAACTCTTAGAGGAAAACATAGGCAGAACACTATGACATAAATCACAGCAAGATCCTTTTGGACCCACCTCCTAGAGAAATGGAAATAAGAACACAAATAAACAAATGGGACCTAATGAAACTTAAAAGTTTTTGCACAGCAAAGGAAACCATAAACAAGATGAAAAGACAACCCTCAGAATGGGAGAAAATATTTGCAAATGAAGCAACTGACAAAGGATTAATCTCCAAAATTTACAAGCAGCTCATGCAGCTCAATATCCAAAAAACAAACAACCCAATCCAAAAATGGGCAGAAGACCTAAATAGACATTTCTCCAAAGAAGATATACAGATTGCCAACAAACATATGAAAGAATGCTCAACATCATTCATCATTGGAGAAATGCAAATCAAAACTACAATGAGATATCATCTCACAGCGGTCAGAATGGCCATCATCAAAAAATCTACAAACAATAAATGATGGAGAGGGTGTGGAGAAAAGGGAACCCTCTTGCACTGTTGGTGGGAATGTAAATTGATACAGCCACTATGGAGAACAGTATGGAGGTTCCTTAAAAAACTAAAAATAGAACTACCATACGACCCACCAATCCCACTACTGGGCATGTACCCGAGAAAACCATAATTCAAAAAGAGTCATGTACCAAAATGTTCATTTCAGCTCTATTTACAATAGCCAGGACATGGAAGCAACCTAAGTGTCCATCAACAGATGAATGGGTAAAGAAGATGTGGCACATATATACAATGGAATATTACTCAGCCATAAAAAGAAACGAAATTGAGTTATTTGTAGTGAGGTGGATGGACCTAGAGTCTGTCATACAGAGTGAAGTAAGTCTGAAAGAGAAAAACAAATACCGTATGCTAACACATATATATGGAATATAAGACAAAAAACAAAAAGGTCATGAAGAACCTAGGGGCAAGACGGGAATAAAGACATAGACCTACTGGAGAATGGACTTGAGGATATGGGGAGGGGGAAGGGTAAGCTGTGACAAAGTGAGAGAGTGGCATGGACATATATACACTACCAAATGTAAAATAGATAGCTAGTGGGAAGCAGCCGCATAGCACAGGGAGATCAGCTCGGTGCTTTGTGACCACCTAGAGGGGTGGGATAGGGAGGGGGGGTGGGAGGGAGATGCAAGAGGGAAGAGATATGGGAACATATGTATATGTATAACTGATTCACTTCGTTATAAAGCAGAAACTAACACACAATTGTAAAGCAATTATACTCCAATAAAGATGTTTAAAAAAAAAAGATTGGTTTGTCTGTTTAGGGTCTTTTGTGTTTCCATACAAATTTTTAAATATTTTGTTCTAGTTCTGTAAAAAAATGCCATTGGTAATTTGTTAGAGATTACACTGAATATGTAGTTCGCCTTGGGTAGTATGGTCATGTTAACAATATTGATTCTTCTAATCCAAGAACATGGTATATTTTTCCATCTGTGTCATCAATTTCTTTCAACAGCGCCTTATAGTTTTTAGAGTACATGTCTTTTGCGTCTCTTTTAGTGCAGAGGAATTTGTTGTCATGTTGTTACCTGTTTCTCCTAATAGAATAACCTCCCTTTCTCATTCCATCTTTTCAAATCCTAACCATTCTTTAAAGCCCAACTTATATGTTGTATTTGTATAACTGTATGATATAATTTCTTTTAGATATTCTTTGTGATTTGCTGTAACTGGCCTTGTCTAACTGCTATTGCTATTGTCTAACCCTAATCTGCTTTTCAGGTCAAAAACTGAGTATTTATGGGACCTGCATGCTCCTGGATACCCTGTGTAAACCTTGAAGGATGCTGGTTCCTATCTCTGACCAGTTTCACATAGCAGTCATTCTTTTGGTCAGATTTCCTGTTTCATAGGGCTTTGTATTCTTTCTTGTATGGGAATTCCTAGGTTTAAAAATGCTTAATAAATTCATTCTCTCTCTCCCTCTCTGTCTCTCACATCCCTGCCCCCTTTCCCTCCCTCCCTCTCTCCCCCACTTTCCCTCTCTCTTTCCTCCTTCTCCCTTCCCTCCTTCTCTCAATAAAGTAAAACTTTCCGAAATGAGAAGGGGAAAAATAAAATACCTCTCTCTCTCTCTCCTCATTCTTGAAGGTTTTTCTTGGCAATGTGACAATAACTCTGCCTTAAAGCAAAGACTGAGTTTGTTTATAGAGGGAACAAGTTATGTGCAAATATATTAGTAAGGTTGCAACTTGCAAGTCTATGGCAGACAAAAAATAATTCACTGCCTAAATGCTTTTGTGATTCTGAGAAAAGTATTTTTGTAAGACATACTAAGGAAGACTTTGTGAGAAAATGTAACATACAAACAATCCACACATATTTATGAAATCCAAGCACATAATGTCTTACTAGCAGGCCACAACAACTGTATTAAGTAGATAAGGGGAAATCTATTGAAGCAAATGAATTTTTAGTTGAAAACTGAATTCCAAACATGACCCATATTTGTACTATAATATAGATGTTCAATAAGTATAGTCACATTATATTTGTTACTCTGCTTTATTTTTCTTCTTAGCAGTTAACACTTTTATAATGTATATTTGTATATCATCTGTTTCTCTGCTAAAACATAAGCTATATGTTTATGTTTATGTGTGCAAAGGATAGTCATTCTTCACTGCTATATCCTCGACACTTAGAAAAATGCCTGACTCATAGTTTGTACTCAATGAATATACGTTGCATGAATGAAAGATGAAGGAAAGGAGGTAGTCCTTGGAAGTTAAGATGTAATTTCTTTAAAAATCTTAGAGTATCTTCTGATATGCTTTTTTATTTTCAAAATGTCAATCTGATACCAGTCATAATTAAAACACATCTTTTTGATGACAGTGACAAACCATTGTCTGGGTAATGAAACATAATGAACACCAATATGCCTGCTTCTGGGCCAGTCATACTGACACTTTACAATAATTATTATAATTTATAGTAATTTAAACTAACTTAATAAACCAGCATTGAATATATTATCTCAACCTTTGGTTTTAAGAAGCAATAGCACTAATTGGAAGATATTATTTTAATCACCTATTTTGAACTGTAGGGCAAAATATAACTTTCAAAAGCAGTCTTGGTTTTTCTAAGGAGTTTTTGAATAATTAAAAAAATTCAGAGGCAATCCGACAGCAGGAAGCCAAAATTTCATGCTAAATAACAATACTTATGCATTTTTGAAAGTTCAAACTCCTACTACAAGTATCCTACCATGGAGGTAAATCTCTCCAGATGAAGTTGGAATTGTTGGTTGAAACTGTGTATGTACATTATTGTATCTTTATGTTTGCCTTCAAATTGTGACCTTTTTATAACTCAAAGCCCTTTGATATAATTTGCCATTTATATGTAAAAATGATGTAATGTTTTGACAGTAGATACCTTGACGATCAAATCGAAGAGTCTACATTCTATTTGCTTTCAAATTATTATTTCAAATCGAACAAATTTTAAATGATCTTGCACGACATATCAGGTACTTCCACTTGAGACCATAATTAACTTGTACCTGAATAGTTATCATACTATGAATAATTAGAAAACTGACAAAAATATAAGAAGCAAATATTTTTCAGGTATTGGAAAATAGACAGTGCATGATTGTGATCCATGAGAAAATCAAAACAAATGAAATGAGCCCTACTATTGTCTGGATTTTCTGCATCAAGGCATTTATTTGATACTGGCTGAGAGAGGCGGAACCCAAGCAAAGGACAGATGTCTCATTGAGCAAAGGAGAGAAGAAACTGGAGTTCACAGAAACTGAAATAGCTAGAATAACCAGGGCCAAGTAGAAGAGAGAATGTAGATATGCAGAGAAAGTGCTCTCAAACCTTAATAGTTTGAATTGAGTGTCTGAATAAAAAAATTACAATAAAATACATGTACATCCTATTGGTTCTATTTCTTTGGAGAAACCTAACACAGTGTCTTGACAAAAAATAGTTTAGAACAGGCGCCAAACATATAATGCACAAAAAAGCAGCAACAACAAACACCATATAAAGAATCTGATTTATAAAGTTAACACATTATCATGTTAATAAGTACATTTTCAACCAAAAAATGATACTCAAAGAAACAAGTAAGTTTCACCCATTCTCTCTCTCTCTCTCTCACACACACACACGCACACACACACAATTATTGGTTTGGCCAAAAAGTTCCTTCGGTTTTTAAGTAAAAATAAAAGACACATTTTTCATTTTCACCAAGAACTTTATTGAACAATGTATTCACCCTTCTGATCCATTACCTTCTGCCATCTTTTAAGGCAACTTCATAATTCCATCTTCCCAAAACTTTTAATCTTTTTGAGCAAAGAACTATTCCAGGTGCCTTTTACAGTCTTCCAGGGAATTGAAATTTTTTCCATTAAGAGAATTTCATAAAGATGTAAATAAATGTAAATCTGAAGGTGCACTATCTGGTGAATATGGCGGATGAATCAGAACTTCCCAGCCAAGCTGTAACAGTTTTTGCCTGGTCATCAAAGAAACATATGGTCTTGCATTATCCTGATGGAAGGTTATGCGTTTTCTGTTGACTAATTCTGGATGCTTTTCGTCCAGTTTTGCTTTCAGTTGGTCTAATTGGGAGCAGTACTTGTTGGAATTAATTGTTTCGTTTTCTGGAAGGAGCTCATAATAGAGGACTCCTTTCCAATCCCACCATAAACACAACATCGCCTTCTTTGGATGAAGACCAGCCTTTGGTGTGGTTGGTGGTGGTTCATTTTGCTTGCCCCACGATCTCTTCCGTTCCACATTATTGTACAGTATCCATTTTTCATCACCCATCACAATTTGTTTTAAAAATGGAACGTTTTCATTACGTTTCAGTAGAGAATCGCTTGAGGAAATATGGTCAAGAAGGTTTTTTTCACTTAACTTGTGTGGAACCCAAACATCAAAGCGATTAATATAATCAAGCTGGTGTAAATGATTCTAACGCTTGATTTGGATATTTTGAGTATGTTGGCTACCTCCCACATGGTATAAGGTTGATTGTTCTCAATTAATGTCTCAATTTGATCACTATCAACTTCAACTGGTCTATCTGACCGTGGAGCATCGTCCAGCAAGAAATCTCCAGCACAAAACTTCACAAACCACTTTTGACACGTTCAATCAGTCACAGCACCTACTCCATATACTGCACAAATCCTTTTTTGCATTTTGGTTGTGTTTTTACCTTCCTTGAAATAATAAAGCATAATATACTGAAAATGTTGCTTTTTTTCTTCCATCTTCAATATTAAAATGGCTACACAAAAATTCACTAATTTTGATAAGTCTTTTCTTAAATGCACGCTGATATGACAGCTGTCACGTACAATCTAACAAAACTGTTTTGAATGAAGTTAAAGACAACTAAGTGCTACTAGAGCCATCTTAATGGAAAAAACCGAACAAACCTTTTGGCCAACCCAGTAATAGAAACTATGCCTGAGGAAGCCCAGCCATTGGACTTTATAGACAAATAATTTAATCAGCTATTACAAATATGTTCAAAGAACTATAAGGAATTGTGAAAAGCATGTATCAGCAAAAACACAATATCAATAAAGTGATACAAATTATAAAAAAGAGCCAAATAGGGATTCTGGAGTTGAAGTGTACAGTAACTAAAATAAAAAAGTTCACTACAGGGTGCTAATAGACATTTGATTAGGCAGAAGAAAGAATCAGTGAACCTGAAGAGAGATCAGATGAGATTATCTAGTCCAAGGAGCAGAAAAGAAAAAGAATGAAAAATATAAAAGAGCCTAAAGATATTTGTGGGACACCACTGAGTGTACCAAGATGCACATAATGGGATCTGCAGAAAGGGAGAAGAGAGAGAAAGGGTTAGAAGGATTGTTTGAAGAAATAATGGCTAAAAACTTCCCACGTGAATCTATCTATACATGAATCTATACATCCAAGAAGCTCAAAAACTCCAAAGGATAAACACAAAAGGTCCACACTGAGACACATTATAATCAAACTATAGAAAGAAAAAGACAAAGGAGAGAATCTTGAAATCAAGAAAGAAGAGACTCATTATATGCAAGGGATCCTCAATAAGATTAACAGCCAATTTCTCATCAAAAAACATGGAGGCTAGAAAGAAGTAGGATGACATTTTTAAAGTGTTGAAATTTAAAAAAACAACAGCAACCCTGCCAACCAAGAATTCTAGATATGGAAAAACTACCCTTCAAAAATTAAGGAGAAATTATGACATTTCCAGATAAACAAAAGCTGAAGGAGTTTGTTTCTAGCACATCTGCACTGCAAGAAATCCTAAAGGGAATTCATCAGGCTTAAATGAAAGGAGACCAGACTTTAACTCAAAGCCATATGAAGAAATAAGAACTCTAATAGAGGTAAGTTCACAGGTAAATATAAGAGTCAGTGTTATTACATTTTTGGTCCGTAACACCACTTTCTTTTTTCCTGTATGAGTTAGAATGTAAACCCATCGAACAATATTATAAATCTTTGTTAATAGGAATATAATGCATAAAGATTTAATTTGTGGCAGTAACAACATGAAGAGGAAAAAGCTGTATAGGAGCAGAGTTTTTGCATACTACTGAGGCTAAACTGGCATTAGTACAAACTAGATTTTTCTAAATTAAAAATGTTAAATATAATCCCCAGAGTAACCACTATATACCTATAACGTATACAGAAAATTAAATGAAAAGAGAGTCAATACAGTACACTAGAAATATCAACTGAACATAAAAGAAGGCAGAAATGGAGCAATTAATGAACAAAAAACATATGAGATAAATAGAAAACAAATAGCAAAATGATAGAAGTAGTCCTTCCTTATCAGTAATTATTTTAAGTGAATGGATTGAAAACACCCTTTGAAAGTCAGAGGTTAGTAAACAGATAAAGAAATAAGATTCAAGTACACATTGTCAATAAGAGTCTCACTTTAGCTATAAAGGCACAAATAGATTGAAGTTAAAGGATGGAAAAAGACATTCAATGGAAATAGTAACTAAAAGAGAGCTGTGTTGTCTTTACTAGTATCAGACAAAATAGAAAATAGACATTGAGATAAAAATTGTTACAAGAGATAAAAAAGGACATTATATATTGATAAAAGAGTTGATCCATCAAGGTGACAAAACAATTATAAACTATATACACTTAACAACAAAGCCTCAATATATATGAAGTTAAACTGACAGAACTGAATGGAGAAATAGAAAGTTTAACAATAATAATTGGAGAATTCAATAACCACTTTTAATAATGGATATAAGAACTACACAGAAGATCTCTAGGTAAAGAGAGGACTTGACCTATACTATATTATCAACTAGACCTAACACATATAAATGCACTCCCTCTTACCCCCCAAACAGCAGAATATATAGTCTTCAAAAATGCACATGGAACTTTTTTCAGGATAGACCATATGTTTAAACTCAAAACAAATCTCAACAAAATTAAAAATAGTGAAGTCATACAAAATATTTTCTTTGACCACAATTGAATAAAACTAGAAAGTACTAACAGAAGAAAGCTGGAAAATTTACAAATATGTGGAAATTAAACACTCAAATAACCAATTGGTCAAAGAAGTAAACACAAGAGGAATTATAAAACACTTTGTAAGAAATAAAAACAAAACCACAACACACCAAACTTTTGGGATGCATCAAAATCAATGCTGAGAATAAATCTTATAGCTGTAAATGCCTACATTAAAAAGGAAGAAATTGGGCTTCCCTGGTGGCGCAGTGGTTGAGAGTCTGCCTGCCAGTGCAGGGGACATGGGTTTGAGCCCTGGTCTGGGAGGATACCACATGCCGCGGAGCAATTAGGCCCGTGAGCCACAACTACTGAGCCTGCGCGTCTGGAGCCTGTGCTCCGCAACAGGAGAGGCCGCGATAGTGAGAGGCCTGCGCACTGCGATGGAGAGTGGCCCCCGCTTGCCACAACTAGAGAGGGCCCTAGCACAGAGGCGAAGACCCAACACGGCCAAAAATAAATAAATAAATAAATAAATAAAGGAGTTCCTTTAAAAAAAAAAAAGTCTGTTTATAAAAAAAAAAAAAAAAAGGGAAGAAAGATCTCAAATCAGTAACCTAACTTTACACCTTAAGGAACTAGAAAACAAAGGGCAAACTAACTCAAAGCTAGCAGAAGGAAGGACATATAATGAAAATTATAGTTAGATAAAACAAATAGGGAACAGAAGAACAATAGAGAAAATCAATAAAACCAAAAGTGCTTTTTTTAGACATAAGATGAATTTTTAAAATATTTAGCTAGATTGACTACAAAAAAAGAGAGAAGCCTCAAATTACTAAAATCATCATAGTAAGTGAAGTAAGTGAGAAAAAGATAAATACCATATGATATCACTTATATGCGGAATCTAAAATATGACATAAATGAACCTATCTGTGAAACAGAAACAGACTCACAGACATAGAGAACAGACTTGTGGTTGCCAAGGGGGCTTGGGGGTGGGGAAAGATGGAATGGGAGTTTGGGATTAGCAGATGCAAACTATTATATATAGGATGGATAAACAACAAGGTCCTACTGTATAGCACAGGGAACTATATTCAATAACCTATGATAAAACATAATGGAAAATAATTTTTAAAAGAATGTGTGTATATATATATATATATATACACACATATATATATATATGTAACTGAATCACCTTACTGTACAGCAGAAATTAACACAACATTGTAAATCAAATATACTTCAATTAAAAAAATTTATGAGGTCATTACTATTGAACTTACAGAAATAAAAAGGCTTGTAAGAGAATGATAGCAACATATGTAAACCAAAAAATTAGAAAAATAAATGAAATGTACAAATCCCTAGAAATACACAAACTACCACAACTGTATACACAAATGTATATAACAAAACAGAAACAGACTCACAGATATAGAGAACTAGTGGTTACCAGTGGGGTGAGGGAAGTGGGAGGGGCAAAATAGGGGTATGGGATTAAGAGATACAAACTACTATGTATAAAATAAGCAACAAGGATATATTTGTACAGCAAAGGGAAATATAGCCATTATTTTGTAATAACTTTACATGGAGTATAATCTATAAATAAACTAAATCACTGTTTTACACCTGAAACTAATATAATATTTTAAATCATCTGTATTTCAACTTAAAAAAAAAGAATAAAATGCTTAAAAGTAAATGTAATAAGGAACACAATAGAAGAATGAAAGCTATATATAAAAGGTTGAAATCTTGAAGCTGAAAAATACAAACTTAAATGAACCATTTCACTGCACAGACATAGCAGAAGTACAGAAACTGTGAAAAAAAAGATTTCTGAACTTAACACAAGTCAATAAAAACTATCCAAACTGAAGCACACACACAAAAAAATGAATGAAAATAAATTAACAAATCCTCAGTAAATTGTGAGACAGTATCAAGCAATCTGAGATACATGCAATTATAGTCCCCAAAGAAAAGGGAATAACGATAATAATAAAATAATAACAATGATAATTTGTTTATAACATATATAAGAGTAAACTGAATTAAACATTGGACAAAGGAAGTTTTGGAATATTACAAGTTAAGTGGTACACTTATTTGAAGATAGACTGTGATACATTCAAGATGAATATTGTAAAGACTAAAACAATAAATGATTAGATAAAAATAAGACAATAGAGGAAATAAATGAAATGCTAAAAACACTCAAAGAGGAAACAGGAAAGGAAGGAAACAAATAAAGGAAAATGTAGTCATAAATAAATAAGACAGGAGGATTAAAACAAACATTTCTACAGCAACATGGATGGACCTAGAGATTGTCATACTGAGTGAAGTAAGTCAGACACAGAAAGAAAAATTTTATATGATATCGGTTATATGTGGAATGTAAAAAAAACGGTATAAAACAGAAGTAGAGACATGGATGTAGAAAAACTTATGGTTACCAGGGGATAAGGGGGTGGGGAGGGATAAACTGGGAGATTGGGACTGACAATATACACACTACTATATATAAAATAGGTAACTTATAAGAACCTGCTATATAGCACAGGGAACTCTACTCAATACTCTGTAATGGCCTATACGGGAAAAGAATCTTAAAAAAAAGAGTGGATATATGTATATATATAACTGGTTCACTTTCCTGTACACCTGAATCTAACACAACATTGTAAATCAACTATACTCCAATAAAAATTTAAAAAAAAGAAATACTAAAAAAACCCAAACATTTCAACATTGAAATGATGCTGTTAATGTAAATGGTCTGTAAATATATAGTCCTAAATGTATGTGGTATACAAGAAACATGCTAATTTTAGAGGCAAAGATTCCTTTAAAATAAAAGGGTCAAAAAATATACAGCATGAAAATACTGATTTACTAATCACAAGAGAGCAGAAATGGTTACAGAATTAAACTTCAGTATAAAGCATATTAACAGGGACAAAGAGGGACATTTCATAATGATAAAGGGAGGAATTCATAAAAAATGACATTATAAAAACTAAAAGAGAACGTACTTAATAACAGAGTTTAAAATTAACACAGAGTAAGTTGATAGAACTGAAAGACAAGTCCACATTTATATTTAGAGATGTCAATATTACCTTCAGGGTAATTGACAAAATTGACAAAATCAATTATAGAAGAATTGTACAACACTATCAACAATATGCCCTAATTCACATTTATGAAATATTCTCAACAGTATCAAAATAAGTATTATTTTCAAGTGTATATGAAACATTGACCAAGATAGACCATATGTTACACCATAAACCTAGTCTCAATGGCTATAAAAGGATTGTGGGACTTCCCTGATGGTGCAGTGGTTAAGAATCCTCCTGCCAATGCAGGGACACAGGTTCAAGCCCTGGTCCGGGAAGATCCCACATGCCACGGAGCAACTAAGCCCGTGTGCCACAACTACCGAGCCTGCACTCTAGAGCCGACGAGCCACAACTACTGAGCCCATGCGCTGCAACTACTGGAGCCCACGCACCTAGAGCCTGTGCTCTGCAACAACAGAAGCCCCTGCAATGAAAAGCCCGTGCACCACAATGAAGAGTAGCCCTCGCTCACCAAACTAGAGAAAGCCAGCGTGCAGAAACGAACACCCAAAGCAGCCAAAAGTAAAATAAATTTATATTTAAAAAGGATGGAAAATAAAGAGCAAATATTCTCTGACTACAATGGAATTTAATTCAAAATCAATAATAAAAAGATATTTGGAAAATCCCCAAACATTTGGAAATTACACAGAATGATTTTAAGTAAACGTAGATCAAGGGAAATATCAAAAGGAACTTGGGAAATATTCTGAAATGAATAATGAAAGCACAGCATACAAACACTTGTGGGATACAGCTGGAGCAGGACTAAGAGAAAAGTATAACTTTAAATGTTTATATTAGTATAGGACAGTGTCTAAAACCAATGATCTTGGCTTCTATAACTTAAGAAGCTAGAGAATGAATAGTAAATTCAACACAAAGTAAGTAGATGGAAAGAGATAAATAAACATACAAGTGGGATTTAATAAAATAGAACATGGACCAAAAAATGGAGAAAACTGAGAAAACCAAAAGCTAATTGTTTGAAAACAGTAATAATATAATTCATAAATCTCTAGATTGATCAACAATAAATACTTAGAGATAAATTAGATATATGATCCATATATGATCAATAAACAGAAAGGTAGTCAGATGATTGATTGATTGATAGATACAGAATGAGAAAGAACTCAACTTTACCACTTACCATTATCAGGAATAAAACAGGGAAAAATGATTATAAGTCTTCCACTCATTAAAAGGATAATAAGACACCATTATGAACAAATGTAGGACAATAAATTTGATGAGTTACAGGGAATAAACAAATTTTTGCAAAAATACAACTTACCAAAGTTAGTTTAAATGAAAATCTGAGTAGATTTATATATTAAAGAAATTTAATTTGTTATCAAAATCTTTCACACATAGAAAACTCCAGGCCTAGATGATTTGCCTGGTAAATTCTAGCAGACATTCAAAGTTGCCATAATGCTAAATATTACATAAATTCTTTCAGAAATTAGTGGAAGAGTAAATATTTCCTAACACTTTTTAAGAGGACAAAATTTTCCTGATATAAAAATCAGACAAACAAATAAGAGAAAGAAAACTACAAACTAATAACCCTCATGAACAGAGATGCAAAATGCCTTCCTAAATTATTAGCTAATTGAATAAAAAAATTTTGAAAATACAATACATTCCAGAATACAAGGTTGGCCTAATATTAAAAGAAAAATATAACTTACAATTTTAACAACATAATGGAGAGAAATAATGTTTTAATCAAATAATGCTCAAAAAGCATTCAATAAAATTCAACACCTATTAATAATCTAACAAAACAAACAAAAACTTTCAACACATAGAAGAGGAACAGAAGAGGTTTTCTCAACCTGAAAAAGGACATCTATGAAAAACCTATGGAAAATTTCAAACTTGATGGTAAAGACTGAATGCTTTTCCCCTAAGATCAGGACCAAGACTGTGATATCTGCTCTCAACATTTCTACTCAGCATTTTACTGAAGGTCCTCTTAGTGAAATAAGGCAAGACAAAGAAATAAAATGCATACTGATAAAAAAGGAAAAAGCAAAACTATGTTTATTCAGAGATGACATGATCATATATAAAGACCATCCTAAGGAGTCTACAATAATCTACAATAGCTAGTAAGTAAATTTAGCAGTACAAGGCCAATATCAATTTTATTTATATATTCTATGAACAAAATTTAAAACTTAAAATGTGTCATATACAATTTCATTAAAGTTATAGTTAAATATATAGGAATATATTTTTAAATATGTCAAGATTGATACAACAAACCCACAAAATATTGATGAGAGAAGTTTTAAAAATAAACTCTAAAAATGGAAATTTAAACCATCATCATCAATTGGAAGACTCAATAGTGATAAAATAAAATTTTCCCCAAATTAACCTACTGATTTAATGCAATCTTGATTAAAATCCCTGCAGACTATTTCCATATAAATTTAAAAGGTTATTCTAAAAGATATATGAAAATGTAAATAACCTAGAATAGAAAAAAATATTTAAAAATAAAGAATGATATATTAACCATGTGATGTCAAGATTCAGTCTAAAGTTACAGCAATCAAGCAAGTGTGTAATTGGAATAGGCATATATATAAATTTGACAAAATGGAGAGTATAGAAGTAGACTCATACATATATGGTTAATTGGTTTTTAATAACAGTGCCAAGGTAAATCAATGAGGAAAGTACAGTATTTTCAACAAACTGTCAAGAAGCAACTAAATATCTATAAGGGAGAAAAAAGGACAACTTTTATTCCTACCTCATATCATACACAAATATTGATTCAAAATGAATCATAGAACTAAAAATAAAATGAAAAACTATAATATTTATTAAAGAAAACAGGAGAAAAGTATTTCCATCCTTGGTAAAATAATACTTCTTAGAAGGGAAACAATGAACATAAAAGAAAAAAAAAAGATAAATTAGACTTCATCAAAATTTAAAATTTCTGCTCTCCAAAAGCCCCTAATAAGTAATTGAAAAGACAGTCAGAAACTGGGAGAAAATATTCGTAAGTCTTATATCTGACAAATGATTTGTATACACAATATATAAACAACTTAATAACAAAATCCAATATTTTTTCAATGCCAAAATATTTGAAAAGACATTTCACAAAAGGTGATGTACAAATATCCAATATGCATGTGAAAAATTCTCAATATCTTTATAGACATTAGAAAATGAAAATTCACATGAACAAGACACTCACTGGAATGGCTGAAATATATAAGCCTAACAATACAGTGTTCTCTGGGATGTGGAGCAATAGAACTCTCATTCATTGCAGAAATACAACTTGCCAAAGTTGACTAAACATGAAGCAGAAAATCTAAGTAGTTTTATATCTATTAAATAAATTAATTTTTTTATCAATATCTTCACACAAAGAAAACTCTAGGCCAGATTGTTTTACTCTAAATGTCAGGCATTGTGGAAAGTGTAAAATGGGAATGTAATAAAATGGTACAACTTCAGAAAATATTTTTGGCAAATTCTTATAAAACCTCAGTATGTTACTGATTAAATTTAGAATATAATGTAATGTCCGAATTTCTTTCTTTTTTAATATGACAACTGTTATCTTCTGTCAAAATTTAGCCAGAGCTTTTGGAGAGGGGACTCTCCTTACAATAAATTCGTAATTATTTTTTAATATTTTGGAATGAGTATTAGAGCCCTTAAAAAGAATATCAGTGTATATGGAAATTTGCACATATACAAGAAATACTTTTATGTATCCCTTACCTGTGGGGTCTATAATAAAATGCATTAATGAACCCATATTTCTAAGACTAGCCAAAAAGAATCCGTTAAAATATTCTTTTTCAGATTTTTTTTTTAAAGGCACAACTAATTATTAAGAACACTGAATCAATGCTGGTATCCTTTCTTATGCTTAGGAAATATTTTATATCTCATTAATGCAAACAAATTCTTGTCAAAAAGAAATGTGTTAATGTAAAACTACTAATTGAATAAAACTGTCAGCTCAAAATAGTAGCACAAAAATGACTCTTTGATTTAATCCAAAAATAAAAAGTAAAGATCTTTACCTTCCATTTTCTAATACAGCTAAAGGATTTGACAATATTGATGTTTATTCAGATAGAATCCTAGCACTGAGTCAAAAAACACTGGTAGATATTCAAAGTATTACTTGTATGGTTAAAATAAAGAAATATACACATTCTCTAACTGAAAGAGGTTGATTATAAGGCTCACCACTCACTTAAATGGGATAAAGGATTTCTTGTTGTTCAGATGCAGAAAAGGAACAGTAAAATATGTAAGAGCCTAAAAAAAGTACTAAGTGATTGAGGCTAACTTGAAGCATTTTAGACTCTTAACAAAGACACTTGACTCTATAGCTAATACAAGTAAGCACATTAGTACTATATATTTATATACTAGAATAAAATATTCTCTAATTGTTTATCTACAATAGATAAATTTCAGATTTAAAGGAAGAAATAGTTTATTTTCCCTTTTCTGCTGAAAATGCACTGATTTAACAGACGGATGGATACACACTTAGGAATCTTTTTATATAACTTGATATCAATAGCTACCTACTTTTCGTACACATATGATAATATATACAATAGACAGATATAAATATCTCTGTATGCAGTACGCAGATATATAAATATATGCATGTAAATATACATATATACATATATATAGTTGTATCACTGTTTTATTGAGTCTATTTCCCATAAACAAAATCAGATTATTTGGTAAAGAAAAGAAAATAAAAGCTAGCCAATGAACACGTTATGTTACAAATTTAAATTAGAATACAAATAAATGAATTAAAACAAAATGCATAAATATGAAGGTACATAAACATTATACCTCTTTACCATACACATAATGCCTGGCACAGTGCTGAGTATATAGTAAATGGCTGCTGACACAATATGACACTTGCTGTGTTTAACACCTTCTTCTAATACTCATGTGTGACCTTTGGCATATATTATTTTGAATTCTAAAGATCTACAATTCTTACAAAATGGGTTAACTCCTTTTTGCCTTTAAATTTCAAACAAACAAACCAACTAAAAAGCCTGTTCCCTCTGGCCAAAGAACTTATAAAGGGAAAGCACAGCAGGAACTTAATGGGGATACACATACCCTAGCAGCAGTGGGTCATTGTGCCAGAGCATCAGCAATGGCAGAAACTGGGCTGGTCAACCCATCCCCCACCCCACACCTGGCAGCAGCAGGTTGGCACCTATTCCACTACCAGCACCACCTGCAGGCCTGGTGTCTCCTGGCCCTCCACTACCAGCAGAAGGTAACCCAGGACAGAAGGTTCCCAATCCTACACACAGTGGTGGAGAAACACCTAAACCCAGCACCTCTCAGGCTTCTACCCCATGGCAGTTGGTTAGACAGTTCTGGGTACTCCCAACCTTCCACTAATTGGCAGACACTGCTGCCTCTGACTTCCATCCTGCAGCAAAATTTGACCCAGGAAGGTGCTTCCCTTCCCCAGCAGCACAAGCAGAAAGAGGGGTAAACTCATTGTAACCAGATTGCTGAAACACAGACCAGGGGAAACACCCATCATCACAAGATTCTAGCATTCCTGAAAGCTCATCTAATATCACACAGCCACACAAAGAAGTGCCTTCCACCACAGACGTTACCAACAGGGATCTAGTGGGAACTCAAGTGGAGTCAAAAGAATGATGCAAACCAGGATAGCATTGCAAAGACTTGGAAAACTAAAGTGGCATTGATACCTCAGCCAACAAAAGCAGACCATAACCTACATTCTAAACTTAAACAGGATGCCTTCCTGCTCAAATAGAATGTTTAATTAGGATCAAGAGTCTCCTAACATAATACACAAAATGTCCTGGATACATGTGATAACCACATATCACACCAAGAACACTCTTGCTGCTTTCAAGATTGTCTTTGTTTTTGATGTTTGACAGACTATAATGTGTTTAATTGTAGATCTTTTTAAGTTTATCTTAGCTGAAGTTTATTGAGCTCCCTGGATGTGTAAGTAAGGGTTTTCATCAAATTTGGGTTTTCGCATTCATTACTTTAAAAAATATTATTTCTGCCCCTTTAATTTCTGCCCATTCTTCTGTGACTCCCATTTTACATATGTTGGTATACTTGTTGATGTGCAACACTACTCATGTGCTCTATCCATTTTTCTTCATTTTTTCCCATTTTTCAGAGTAAATAATTTGCATTGACCATATTCAAATTTACTGATACTTTCTTCTGCCTGCTCATATCTGCTGTTTATCTAGTGAACTTTTAAGTTCACTTGCATTTTTCAACTCCAGAATTTGTATCTCTTTAGTGATCCTCTCAATTTTATGACACATTGGTCTCATATTCTTCTTTAGTTCTTTAGACACGATTTCCTTTAGCTCTTTGAACATATTTATAATAGATTATTTTAATTATTTCTCATACGTCAAACATCTAGGTTTCTTCAGGGATAGTTTCTATTGATTGCTTCTGTTTCTTGTGTATGACTTGAATTCTTGTTTATTTGCAGTCCTTGTAAGTTTTTGTTGAAAACCAGGCATTTTGAATATTATAATGCAACAACTCTGGAGGTTAGAGTCTCTCTTCTACCCAGGGCTTGCTTTTGTTGCTTTTGTTGTTGTTTTGTAACTTTTTTGAACTAATTCTGTAAATCTGTATTCTTGGTTGGCCAATGAAGGCTTTATCAGTTTTCCAGTCAGCAACAGATATTTCCTTAAACTCCTGGAAGCAAAATCTCTCCTGTGTTTTGTGCAAAGGCTCTTTGTGCAAGTTGGGCCACTCTTTCAACACTCAGCTGGGAAGTTTAGAATTCTGCCTTAGCGTTCACTTCATGCTTGCACAGAGCTTCAAGGTCAACCAGAAGTGAGAGCTTAGAGTCTTCTCAAGTCTTTCCTGGGCATGTTCACAGCCCTGGTCTTGCACATTACCCTCTGGATTCTCAGAAGTATGTTAGAACTTTTAAAAGCCCTTATGTAATCTTTTCCCCCAACATTTGCTCCCAAGTTTTTTGGTTAGCCTCTTGTTTTTCTCAGCTGTTATCCATCGCCTTAAACATAGGTGATTAAAATATTTGCCTGCAAATGTTTCAACAGACATTCCCCATATAGCAGTTGAGCACTGCATCAGTTCTGACCTGGGCAAAATAATACAAGTATTTTCAGGTGGCCTTCCAGTGAGCCACCAGCCAAATCAAATAATAACAAATCTTTGAGAGTGAGTTCCATTTTTCTCCCTCCAGTAATGTGAATGTGTGTTAATTTCAATGCTACTTCTGAGCTGGGGAGTGTAGGATCAGATTAGAGTAAGTTAAAATTCTCCAACGCTCCCTATTCTTACTGATATTCAGCAATTTTTTCTTAAAAATGGATTGCTGCAAACTATTGGGTTGCTGCAGGATTTTGGTTAACTTCCGAAACGTTAATTCTGACTGTTTCCTTTGTTTTTTTAATTACTTTTAAGGATGGGCAGAATTTCAGAGTTCCTTACTCTGCCATTTTCTCTGACATCTCCATATAACATTCTTAAAAATGCACTGTTAAAAGAAATGGAGAACTGACTAGCAGGTGTTAAGGTAGGGTAGAGGAAAGGATGTACATGTGTGTGTGTGGTTATTAAAGGGCAACATCAAGGATCCTTGTGTTCATGGAAATGTTCTGTATTTATTGTGGTTGTAGATATAGGAAAAAACTACATAAATCTAAACATAAATGCACATTAAAGAGTACAAGTAAAACAAGAAAATCTTAACAGGACAGATGAATTGTATTTATGTCAGTATACTGGTTGTGATATTGTACTATAGTTTTGCAAGATGTTATCATTGAGGGGAATTGGGTAAAGTGTGTCTGTTTTATGGTGTCTCTATGTTTTATTCTTACAACCGTGTGAGAATATGCAATTATCTAAAAATTCTTAAAAGTTTAAGTAAAAAACTAATAAGGGGATTGAGTTGTAGGAAAGAGACAGAAAAAAAAAAAAGATAGTTTCCTGAGGAAATTAGATTCCATCTGTTTTGGGAATGGTTAAATAAGTACACTTGTTGGATCTATGCTGTCCAATACTTCGACTTTTGAATAATTCAGTGGCTGATTTTATAAGTAGGCAACTGAAAATATATCAATAATGAACTCTTTCTTGGTGTATGATTATTCACTCACTTCACATAAAACATTCAATATAAAAATATGTAGGAAGAAAAGCAAAAAATAAAGAGAAAAAGAAAAAAAAAACAGCTGTTACCAAAATTTTGTGATGCAAATATATTGTCCTAAATTGGTCAACAGGAAGAACAAGCAGTGAAATAATTTAACGGTTTACTTTAGTAATGTATTTTAAGTTTCTTTAAATATTATTCACTTATTATTGGCTATTTCCAATTCAGATTTGGTCTTCAGTGTTAGGGTTTATCCCTATGCCTCAAGTGAAGAGTCCCACCTACCCTGTTGACAAACAGTATTCTTAGTCCTGTGGTTTCTGCTTATAGCTTTACTATTATTTTACTGGATAATTTCTACTAGTCATCTCAATTGTCCTTGCAAATTTCTTTGGAAGTATTCTTTTATTAGTTTGAAAGTTTCCTATCCCTTGCTGTGTGAAAATGACTCTTACTGTGATTAAACGAGGAGCAAAAAGTCACTCATGGCAGGTCTGGTGGCATTCAGTACTCTTTCATGCAGAGTAAATGGGACTGGTGGGCTTTCTACCGAACATTATTTCTGGGACTCCTCAGAAGGAAGCAGACTGTATGAACCCTACACAGATGGGCTCTTATGCCTTTTCAGAGAAGCAAGAAAGAGAATTATTTTTCCTTTGGTTGACAAAGTTGAATAGCTCCAGATTATTAACATTAGTCACTTTTACAGCCGTCCCAGCTTCCTCTATGTGTACTCGAGCACAAATATTTCTTTCCTATGTTTGTCCTGTTATACCTATGCTGAACCAAAGCAACCAGAAAATTGATAGGAAGACTACTTGTAAGAGAAGGACAAGACCAGAAATGGTCTCATGGGATAGGAGTTTCCCTCCCTCTCTCTCTCACACATACACACACATGCTTGGGTGCATGCTCACTGCTTTGTGTGTGAGTATCTGTGTCTGCCAGTGTAGTGCTATATGTGATTGGATGTTTAACAGTTGTGTTTTTAAAACAAGAAGGAAATAGTGAAAGAGAGAAAAGTGGAAAAACTAATTCACTGTTACATCAAATGTTAAAGGATGACTAATGACTAATGACTATGTATTTTGACTAGTCCAAGTTCTATACACCATGTTATGATACATTCTGTCACAACAGATCCAATCGACAGTTGAGGAAAGCCATACAGTCTTGGGCACATTTTAGAAACAAAACCAAGTGAAATATTCAAACAATATATTTTTGTATAGTAAAGAGGTAATACAAATTATCAATGAACTACTGTTTTAGATATATTAACATTCATGTTTATCTAATTAATTCTTAACTAGATTTTCAAAATTGTCACACCAGCTGACTGTTCTAAAATTGTAAATATACAAAATTGTCTTTTCTAAGTAAAAAAAAAAATTTAAATAAGAAACTTTAATCAAAACTAAATGTGTAAAACATATTACTCAAGAGGTTACAGGCTAAAAACTAATAGGTTTAAGAAAGGTTAAATACATTAATCAATGATACTTTTGATGGTTAGGAAAAGAACAAAAATATCTGGTGTTTGTTCTTGATATCTGAATGTAATATCATAACTGGCAACCTTCTGTTCTAAAAATAGTTATTTGTTATCCATGTTAAGGGATAAAATTTAGGAATAAAGAGGAGTATGTTGGTGAAGTAATCTTTTGTGGTAAATTTGAACTATTATTCACTATCATTTCTTCCATTCTTGTTCTTGCCATGTTTTCTGCCCTGTTGAGGTTGGTCATGGCCATGCCACATTTGCTGCATGTGAACAGAAGCTTTAAAAGCAGTTGTGGCCTGTGGCCTTGTTGCTTTCAATCATTAAAAGATATGGCCCTCAATCATTAGAATAGTATGTCCAAGATAATGGATACATTAGTGTAGATTTCTGAATGGCAAGAAATGCAGAGACATGTGTAGCCAAATCTAACTGAGCTCAGCACATACTGACCCAGTAAAGTCTAATAAGGCCAACATATGCCAACAAAACTCGAGACCTCAACAGAGTTAAAGGTACCTTAAACCCTAAAGTAACATAAGTAAGAAATGCATATTTGTTTGTTTTAAGCCTCTAATAACAAGTGGCTGTTGTTAAACCAAGCAACCCAGTGAAAATATATCAATATGATCCTGTAACACTATTTGACATTTTTTTAAAAATAACCACAGCTGGACTGGGGCTTGTAGGGCCAATTCAGTCAGGTTGGCTCACTGATATAATCAACTGTTACATTATTGATCATCAAAATGGAAGAAAATCCATAACTGATATCCTCATAAACAGTTTTGTCAGGCCACATTTAGATAACTACTAGAGAATTAATGAGTGACAGCATTTTGGGCCATACCTGTAATCAATAAACTTAATTACAAATAAAATTTGACAGAATTAAAAAAAAACAAAATCCATGAGCAAAGCCTTTATTTGTTCTTAACTGTTAATTATAGATTAGGACACATGTAATTAATACACAAGACATACTCCTCTTAAGGAGTCAGAGACCAATTAAATTAATTTCTAAAGAAGGGTTTGATACTTATAGTCTAAGAGAGATGATGATCATCACTAGAATTTTAGATACAATTTCTCAAGATTGATTATTCAAATATTCACAATTTGTAAAATTATTTATCATTACAATGAGGCATTCAGTTTTTATGAAAAGCATTCTTGGCATCTTTGTTTTTAAATATATGAAATTATTACAATTTTTATCTCTTTTCTTATGTCTTTATACATGCCATGCAAAGGGTCCAGAAACCATTATAAATAAACAGCATTAAGAATCAAAAACATGAGCTGCTTGTAAATCTTGGAGATTAATCCTTTGTCAGTTGCTTCACTTGCAAATATTTTCTCCCATTCTGAGGGTTGTCTTTTGGTCTTGTTTATGGTTTCCTTTGCTGTGCAAAAGCTTTTAAGTTTCATTAGGTCCCATTTGTTTATTTTTGTTTTTATTTCCATTTCTCTAGGAGCTGGGTCAAAAAGGATCTTGCTGTGATTTATGTCATAGAGTGTTCTGCCTATAAAGAGTCATGTACCAAAATGTTCATTGCAGCTCTATTTACAATAGCCAGGACATGGAAGCAACCTAAGTGTCCATCATCGGATGAATTGATAAAGAAGATGTGGCACATATATACAATGGAATATTACTCAGCCATAAAAAGAGACGAAATGGAGTTATTTGTAGTGAGGTGGATGGAGTTAGAGTCTCTCATACAGAGTGAAGTAAGTCAGAAAGAGAAAAACAAATACCGTATGCTAACACATATATATGGAATCTAAGGGGGAAAAAAAAGGTCATGAAGAACCTAGTGGCAAGACGAGAATAGAGAGACAGACCTACTAGAGAATGGACTTGAGGATATGGGGAGGGGGAAGGGTAAGATGTGACAAAGAGAGAGAGTGGCATGGACATATATACACTACCAAACGTAAAATAGATAGCTAGTGGGAAGCAACCGCATAGCACAGGGAGATCAGCTCTGTGCTTTGTGACCACCTAGAGGTGTGGGATAGGGAGGGCGGGGGGGAGGGAGACTCGAGAGGGAAGAGATATGGGAACATATGTATATGTATAGTTGATTCACTTTGTTATAAAGCAGAAACTAACACACCATTGTAAAGCAATTATACTCCAATAAAGATGTTAAGAAAAAAATCAAAAACATTGGGGAAAACAAACAAACAAGGAAACTACAATGATAATGAAAAGGTCAGTGTTTGGAAAGGCTGCTAAAGAGTAGCTGAATGGAAACTTGGCAACTGACTGTGCCCAGAATCACAATGCTAATTGCTATCAGTGTGTAGCATTCAGGACTCCTAAAGTTAGAGATGAATGTACTCTCAGCAAGCCATAGAAGGCCTATGGGGTTACCTAAAACCCACCAGTGCCATGTAACAATAACTTTTATATTGGTATTTACCTTTTAAATCTGTCCCATACTGCTTCCCATTGTTGGCTTTGCATTAATTTATTCTTTAAGAGACTGAATCCAACAGAGATTGCATCCAACACTGACTGTCATAGATAATTCTGCTTAAATGCACAGCCATAGACTGAGAGATTTACAACTCTTATTATTGATACTGGCCCACATACTGATGAATTTCTATTTCAAAAGCATATTTAGAGTGTCATTTACATCTAAGGAAACATATCTCTAAGATAAACAAGTGGAAAAATCCAAAACAAATCAAAGAATCACACAAACACAAAATAACAGATTTACCCTGTATTTCAGGCACCCTTGAAGACTCATTCATCCATTCATTTACAAAATAATTAAGAGAGCCTACTGAATGCTAGTCATTGTTTTAGATGAAAGGAATACAGTGGTCAAGAAGACATACAAGTTCATGTTTCCATGGAATATCCTTCATTTTCTAGTTGGAGAGACAGACACAAAAAGTAAACTAATTAACTCGTTCATAGTTGATAGTTATAAGATATATTAAACAAAGCATTGTGACTTATGAAGTGGGGATGCTACATGAAGATCAAGAAAATATTTTGTCTGGTTTCCAGTCCATCAGGAAGGGAGCTTGGAAGTCATCACTCCATACTACAACAAGTAAAAAGCTGAGAAACTGAAAACCAACAACTCTTTTCAGATCTATCAGATAACTGAGATTACAGGGCAAATCACTGCCCCCCAAAATGGAGAAACAGCCAGTCAGATATATAGATCGTAACTTTTCGAGCAGACACCCATGAGCAGAAATGTAAATAGGAACCAGTACCAGAGTTGGGAAACTTAACCTGTAGTTTGAAAATGGCTGGAGGTTCAATGTAAACAAATTTGAGAGTTAAAAACTCCAGGAGGTGCCAGTCTTGGGGGGAGCGTGCCTACACTTTTGTGTTTTGCTGCCAGGAACTATACTATGTTCTCACAGTTATGATGAGAGAAAAACTTCCCCATGATTCTGGCAGGAGGAGGAGAAATAAACCTTTTTGAAATGTACCAAAGCATTCTGTTCTTCTTAACAAGGCCTACCCTCAAGGGAAACTATTTTAGTAGAGCCTGACCTACTGGAGTTTTATCAAAGCCTAAATGACTGGGAGGAAAGGAAATATCCAACTCCACCTTCCTCTTGCTTCAAATGGGGAATAGGGGAAAAGGGGGGAAATGGGGGAAAGAGAAATACTCAATGCCAGCTCCTTCTGTCCATCCCATTGTCCCACCTAAAGGGATGGGAGGATGGAAGTATTTTTGAAGTTCACAGTCCAGGGGCACAGGCTTACTAAAAGACTGAGAGCTAATCATAAGACTATAGAACACTTTCTTTCTCCCTGCACCTCACCAGCATATTACTGAAAGACCATTCTTTTACCTAGGACATTATGTCCAGCTTTCTATAAACAACTACATACTAAAAGGCAAAAAACACAGTTTTAAGAGGCAGAGCAAGCATCAGGATCAGAGGCAAATATGGCAAGAAAGTTGGAATTATCAGAGAAACAATTTATTAATAAAATAACTATGATTAATATGCTAAGGTCTCTAATGGAAAAATTAGACAACACACAAGCATAACTGGGTAATGTAAACAGAGAGATGGAAATTCTAAGAAAGAATCAAACAGAAATGCTAACACTGTAACAGGAATGAAGAATATCTTTGATAGATTTATGATATTTATGGACACACCTGAGGAAAGACTCTCTGAGCTTGAGAATATGTCAACAGAATCTTCTTAACTGAAATTCAGAAAGAAAATTGACTGAAAAAAATGGAACAGAATATCCAAGAACTGTAGGAAAACTATGAAAGGTAAAACATAAAGGTAATAGGAATACCAGAAGGAGAAGAGAGAAAGGAACAGAAGAAATATTTGAAGTCATAGTGCTGAGAATTTCCCCAAATTAATGTCAGAAACCAAACCAAAGATCCAGGATGCTCAAAGAACACCAAACAAGATAACTGCTTAAAAAAGCATCTAGGCATATCCATCATATTCAAAACTTCAGAAAATCAATAATAAAGAAAAACTCTTGAAAGAAACCAGGGGTGGTGTGGGGGAGTCCTTACCTATAGAGGAATAAAGATAAGAATTACATCCCGTTTCTCCTCAGAAACCATGCAAACAAGAAGAAAATGGAGTGAATATTTAAAGTTTACAAAAAAGAAAAACAACCCAACAAGTCAGAATTCTGTACCCTGCAAAATTATCTTTCAAAGGTGAAGGAGGGATAAAGATGTTCTCAGACGAATAAAGTACACTTGTCTCACAAGAAATGTGAAAAGAATTTTCTCAGAGAGGAAGAAAATAATATGGGTCAGAAACTTGGCTCTACATAAAGATAGAGCACTGGGGAAAGTGAAGATAAAATAAAGTATTTCATTTTTCTTATTCTTAATTAATCTAAGAGATAACAGTTTGTTCAAAATAATAACAGTGGGAATTCCCTGGCAGTGCAATGGGTAGGATTCCATGCTTCCACTACAGGGGACATGGGTTCGATCCCTGGTCCAGGAACTAAGATCCTGCATGCTGCACAGCCAAAAAATAAATAAATAAAATAATAATACCAACAATGAGCTTACTGATTATAAATTATGTATAATTTAAATGAATTGCAACAATGGTACAAGGGATGGAAGAGAGGAGTAAGGAATACTTTATTAGTATAAGGTACGTGCACTACCTATTAAGCACTATAGTGTATTTGAATGTTGAAATGGAATAGTTACAAATATACATGGCAAATTTTGCATTGTAAAAAAGAATTACAATTGATACACTGATAAAAGAGAGAAAATGGAATTATTCAAAGTACTTAATTAAAACCACAAAAGACAGAAAGAATGGAAGACAAAAACAAGAACAAAGAAAAGATCAACAAATAGAAAACAGTAACATATATGGTAGACATTAATCCAACTACATCAATAATCACTTTAAATGTCAATGGTCTAATGCATCAATTAAAGGACAGAGATTGTCAGAGTGGGTTAAAAAACAAGGCTCAACTATATGCTGTTTACAAGAAACTCACTTTAAACACAGACACATACGCTAAAAGTAAAAGGATGGAGAAAAATATACTAAGATACACTAATCAAAGGAAAGTTAGAGTAGCTATATTAATTTCAAACAGAGCTTCTTCAGAGCAAGAGAACTTATAAGGAATAAAGAAGGACATTACTTAACGACAGAGGGTCAATTCTTCAAGAAGACATAAAAATTTTTGATGTGTGTATGTACCTAAAAACAGAGCATCAAACTATATGAGGCAAAAACTGCTAGAACTGCAAGGAGAAGTAGATGAAGTCACTATTATAACTGGAAACTTCAACACCTCTCTATCAGTAATGTACAGGTCCAGCAAGCAGAAAATCAGTTAGAACATAGTTTAACTGAACATCTATATCAATTATCTAGATATAATCAACATATATAGACTACCACACCCAATGACAGTAGAATACACATCCTTCTCAAGCTCACATGGAACATTCACCATGACAGACCACATTCTGGGTCATGAAACACACCTTACCAAATTTAAAAGAATAGAAGTAATACAACGTATGCTCTCAGACAAAAAAAGGAATTAAACTAGAAATGAAAAACAGAAAGGTAGCTGGAAAAATCTCAAAATACTTGGCGATGAACCAGCACAATTGTAAGTAACACATGGATCACAGAAGAAATATCACGAGAAATTTTAAAATTTGACCTAATAAAAATGAAAACATAACTTATCAAAATTTGTGTGAGGCAGTAAAAGCAGTGCTTAGAGGGAAATTTATAGAATTGATTGTATATATTATAAAACAAGAACGAGCTAAAAATCAGTAATCTATTGATAAGTTTCAACTTTAGGAAACTAGAACAAGAACAACAAATTATATTCAAAGTAAGCAGAAGAAAAGATTTAGATCAGAAATTACTGAAAATGAAAACAGGAAATCAATAGAGAAAATAAACAAAACCAAGAATTGACTCTCTGGAAAGATCAATAAAATTCATTAAACTCTAGCCAGGCTAACTAAGAAAAAATAGAGAATACTGAAATTAATAATCACAGAAATGAAAGGGGAGACTTTGCTAAAAACTGCATGGACGTTTAAAAGACAATAAAGGAATACTATCAACAATGCTATGGCCACAAATTTGATAACCTAGGTTAAATGGACCAATTCCTTTAAAGACAGAATCTGCCAAGCCTCACAAAAGAACTACACAATCTGAATAGACCTGTATCTATTTAAAACTTGAATTAATAAGTGATAACCTTCCAAAACAAAACAAAACGAAACATCAGAGCCAGATGGGTTCACTGGTGAATTCTATCCAATATTTAAGGTGGAAATTCTACTAATTCTCTGCAATCTCTTTCAAAAGATAGAAGAAGAGGGGCTACTTCCTAACTCATGTCATGAAACCAGCATTACCTTAATATCAAAACCACACAAGACATTACAAGAAAAGAAAACTACAGAGCAATAACTCTCACGAATGTAGATGTAAAAATCCTCAACAAAATATTAGCAAATCAAGCCCAACAATGTATAAAAATAATTATATGTTATGACCAAGTGGGATTTATAACAGTTGTGTAAGGCTGGCTTAACATTCAAAAATCAATTAATGTAATCTATCACATTAACAAGCTAAAGAAGAAAAAGCACATGATTACATAAATAGATGTAGAAAAATCATGACAAAATCAAATGCAATGCACATTCTTTAGAAAAAACTCTCAATAAACTAGAAATAAAGGGGAACTTTCTCAACATGATAACTAACATCTCAATATGCCAACATCTAAAAACACAAAAGCTAACATCATACTTAATGGTACGAAACTTGAAGCAAGAACAAGGCAAAGATGTCCCCATTAACCACTCTTTTTCAACATCATATAAGAAGATGTAGCTAGTGCAGTAAGAGAAGGAAATAAAAGGTATATGGATTAGGAAGGAAGAAACAAAACTGTCTTTGTTCACAGATGACATGACTGCCTATGTAGAAAATCTGAAAGAATTGACAAAAAAACACCTGGAACTAAAAACAATTACAGTGATTTCAAGATATAAGGTTGATATACAGAGGTCAATCACTTTCCTATATACCAGCAATAAACAAGTGGCATTTCAAATTAAAAACACAAAAACACACTAAATTATTACCCCTCAAAATGAAATACTTGGGTATAAATCCAACAAAATATGTATAAGATCAATATGAGAACTGCAAAACTCTGAAGAACAAAATAAAAAACTAATTAAATTGAGAGAGATTCAATGTTCATGGATAGGAAGACTCAATATTGTCAAGATGTCTTTCCTTTAAAACCTTGTCTATAGATCCAATGAAATCCCAATCAAAATCCCAGCAAGTCATCTTTTTGGCTATTGACAAACTGATTTTAAAATTTAAATGGAAAGACAAAAAAACAAAACAAAACAAAATAGCCAACAAAATCTTGAAGAAGAACAAAATGAGAGTACTAACACTATCCAACTTCAATACTTAAATATAAAGTTATAATAATGAAGACAGAGTGGCATTGGTGAAAGAATAGACAAAATAGATCAATGGAACAGAATAGAGTGCCCAGAAACAGACCCGCAAAAATATGGTCAACTTATGTTTGAAACAGGAACAAAGGCAACACGATGGAGGAAAGGTAGTCTTTTTCTTTTTTTAAAAATTTATTTATTTAATTAATTTATTTTTGGCTGCATTGGGTCTTCGTTGCTGTACGCAGTCTTTCTCTAGTTGCAGTGAGCAGGGGCTACTCTTCGTTGCTGTGTGTGGGCTTCTCATTGAGGTGGCTTCTCTTGTTGCAGAGCATGGGCTCTAGGTGCACGGGCTTCAGTAGTTGTGGCTCATGGGTTCTAGAGTGCAGGCTCAGTAGTTGTGGCATATGGGCTTAGTTGCTCCACGGCACGTGGGATCTTCCTGGACCAGGGCTCGAACCTGTGTCCCCTGCATTGGCAGGAGGATTCTTAACCACTGCACCACCAGGGAAGCCCGAAAGGCAGTCTTTTTAACAAATGTTGCATGAATAACTGGATATCCACATGCAAAAACATGAATCTAGACTGAGACCTTACACCCTTCATAAAAATCAACTCATAATTAATCATAGATCTAAATGTAAAATTCAAAAGTGTAAGACTTCTTGAAGATAACAAGAGAAATTCTAGATGACATCGGGATTGGCTATAAAGTTTTAGATACAACACCAAAGACACAATCCATGAAAGAAAGAATTAAAAAAATGAACTTCATTAAAATTAAATACTTTGCTTGGTGAAAGATACTGTCAAGGGAAATAGTATATAATGGAAGAAAATAATTGCAAAAGACATCTGATAAAGGGCTATTATCCAAAATAAATAAAGAACTCTTAAAATTGTACAAGAAAATGAACAACCTGATTAAAAAATGGGCTAAAGAAAAGATGCTCAACATCAGAAATGCAAATCAAAACTACAATGAGGTATCGCCTCACACCGGTCAGAGTGGCCATCATCAAAAAATCTACAAATAATAAATGCTGGAGAGGGTGTGGAGAAAAGCGACCCCTCTTTCACTGTTGGTGGGACTGTAAATTGATACAGCCACTATGGAGAACAGTATGGAGGATCCTTAAAAAACTAAAAATAGAACTACCATATGATCCAGCAATCCCACTCCTGGGCATATACCTGGAGAAAACCATAATTCAAAAAGACACATGCACCCCAATGTTCATTGCAGTACTATTTACAATAGCCAGGATATGGAAGCAACCTAAATGTCCATCAACAGAGGAATGGATAAAGAAGATGTGGTACATATATACAATGTAATATTATTCAGCCATAAAAAGAACAAAATAATGTCATTTGCAGCAACATGGATGGACCTAGAGATTCTCATACTGAGTGAAGTAAGTCAGACACAGAAAGACAAATATCATATGATATCTCTTATATGTGGAATCTATTTTTAAAAAGGGTATAAATGAACTTATTTACAAAACAGAAGTAGAGTCACGGGTGTAGAAAAGAAACTGATGGTTACCAGGGGATAAGGAGGGAGGGGGATAAACTGGGAGATTGGGACTGACATACACACTACTATATATGAAGTAGATAACTAATAAGGACCTTCTGTATAGCACAGGGAACTCTACTCAACACTCTGTAATGACCTATATGGGAAAAGAATCTAAAAAAGAGTGGATATATGTATATGTATAACTGAATCACTTTGCTGTATACCTGAAACTAACACAACATTGTAAATCAACTATACTCCAATAAAAAAAATTTTTAAATGGGCTAAAGATATGAACAGACAGCTCACCAAAGATAGAGAGGTGGCAAATAAGCATGTGAAAAGATGTTCACCATCACATGTAATTAGAGAAATGAAAATTAAGACTACAATGTGATACCACTATAGACTTACTAGAATGGCAAAAATTTAAGACACTGATAACACCAAATGCTGGGGATGATATTTCTTACTAAACTAAACGTACTGCTACCATGTGATCTAGCAATCATACTCCTTGGTATTTACCCAAATGAAGTTAAAAACATGTCCACACAAAGCCTTGCACATAGATGTTTATTGCAACTTTATTTGTAATTTCTAAGACATCGAAGCAACCAAGATGTCCTTCAGTATCTGAATAAATAGTGGTACATCCAGGCAATGTAATATTATACACCAATAAAAATAAATCAGCTATCAAACTGTTTAAAACACAGAGGAACCTTTTTTACATATATGTGTCTGTGTGTGTGTGTGTCTCTATATACTTTTTCAGATCCTTTTCCATTATAGGTTATTACAAGATATTTAATATAATTCCCTGTGCTATACAGTAGGTCCTCGTTCGTTATCTATTTTATATATATGTATGTATGTTAATTTATGCCTCCCCCCTTCCCCCTTTGGTAACCATAAGTTTGTTTTCTAGGCCTGGAGACTATTTCTGTTTTTTAAGTAAGTTCATTTGTATCATTTTTTTTAGATTCCACGTATAAGTGATATCATATGATATTTGTCTTTCTCTGTCTTCCTTCACTTAATAGGATAATCTTTAGGTCCAACTATGTTGCTGCAAATGGCATTATTTCATTCTTTTTTATGGCTGAGTAATATTCCATTGTATATATATACCACATCTGCTTTATCCATTCATCTGTTGGTAGACATCTTTGTTGCTTCCATGTCTTGGCTATTGTAAACAGTGTTGCAATAAACATTGGGGTGCATGTATCTTCAAATTAGAGTTTTCTCCAGATATATGCCCAGGAGTGGGATTGCTGGATCATATGGTAACTCTATTTTTTAGTTTTTTAAGGAACCTCCACACTTCTCCACCGTGGCTACACCAATTTACATTCCCACCAACAGTGTAGGAGGGTTCCTTTTTCTCCAAACCCTCAAAAACATGGAAGAACTTTAAATGCATATTACTAAGTAAAGAAATCCAATCTGAAGTGGTTATATACTTTATAATTCAACTATATGAAATTCTGGAAAAGGTGAAAGTAGGGACACTATAAAGATCAGTGGTTGTTGGGGTTAGGGAAGAGAGAATGATGAACGGGCAGAAGACAGGATTTTCAGGGCACTGAAACTGTTCTGTATGAAGCTATAATGATGGATACATGTAATTATACTTTTGTCAAAGCCCATATAGTGTACAACACCAAGAGTGAATCCTGGTGTGGGTTTTGGGTGTTAATGATGTGTCAGTGGACATTCATAGATTATAACAAATGTACCACTTTAGTGCTGGAGGTTAAAAGTGGGGAAGGCTGTGCATGTGTAGGGGCATGGGATACAGGAGAACACTCTATTTTCTGCTAAATTTTGCTGTGAACATAAAATCACGCTAAACCTATTTAAAAACCTTTTTTAAAAGTAAGTATTTCATGTAATGAAAACAGCATGAAAAAATACTCCCTGAGTTTCTATAAATGTAGTATATTCAAGGAATAGAAAGGCTGTGAGGCTGGAATAAGAGAATGAATAGTGATTGGTGGTTCAAAAAGATAGAGGGTAAATTTCAATCAGTGCCATTTGGATTAGCAGTTGATATTGCAAGCAGACTCAGATCTTGTTATTGATCTGGATCTGCAAACACAAATGTAATAATTGGACTTTTTAAATTGTTTTTGAATACTGACTACATATGAAACACATTTCTGGCTGGAGGAATTAATAAAGATATGAGTAATCCACAGTCCCTACACTTATGGGACTAAAACATTAGAACAATACAAGGTATACAAACAAAACAGCTTAAAAGTACATTGCTATAGAAGAGATAAAGATGAAATACTCTGAGGATCAAGAGGAAGAATTTATATATTCATTGATTATAAAATATTGCTTGAGGAACTACTGTATGCCAGACATCATTCTAGGCTGTGAGGATGATTATTGAAGGAGACAAAGTTATCTGTCCTCAGAGAAATTATATTCTCATCAGGGAAACAGGTAATACACAATGAGATTAATAAATAAATGCAGTATATAGTATTTTGGAAGTTGAGAAGTTTTGTGGAAGCAAATAAAGCTATGCAAGGGAGATTAGAAGGCCTGATTGTATGTGTGGGGTGGGAATGAGTGCAATTTTATTTGTTTATTTACCTATATAATTTCCAAGTTACAGCATTATAGTTCAACATCTGTATATACTACAGAGTGATCACCACCACAAGTCTAGTTATCATCCATCACCACAGAGTTGACCCGCCTTCACCTATTTCACCACCACCAATGCTTTTCCCCTCTGGTAATGACTAATCTCTTCTCTGTGTTGATAACTTTTTGTTTTAATTTATTGGTTGCTTTTCTTTAGATTCCACATATAGTATTCATCTTTCTCCATCTGACTTATTTCACTTAGTGTAACACCCTCAAAGTCCATCCATGTTGTCACAAATGGCAGAATTTCGTTCTTTTTAATGGCTTAGTATTCCATTGTATATACACCACATTGTCTTTATCCATTCATTTGTTGATAGACATTTATGTTGTTCCCATGTCTTGGCTATTATAAAGAATGCTGTAATGAATATGGGGATGCACATATGCGATGATCACAGGGTGCAATACCATGAAACGGAATAATTGGGTTTTATGGTAGTTCTATTCTTAATTTTTTGAGGAATCTCCATACTGTTTTCCATAGTGGCTGCACCAATGTGCAGTCCTGCCAACAGTGGACGAGGGTTCCCTTTTCTCCACATCCTCATTAACAATTATTTGTTGTCTTTTTTATAATAGCCATTCTGACAAGTGTAAGGTGAAATTCCATTGTGGTTTTGATTTGTATTTCCCTGATAATTAGTGATTTTCAACATCTTTTAATGTTCTTGTTAGCCATCTGTATGTCCTCTTTTGGAAAAATGCCCATTCAGGTCCTCTGCATATTTTTTAACTGGGTTGTTTGGTTTTTTGTTTTGAGTTGTATGAGTTCTTTATATATTTTGGATATTAGCCCCTTATCAGATATATGATTGCAAATATCTTCTCCCATTCAGTGTGTTGCCTTCTTGTTTTGATGATGGTTTACTTTGCTGTGGAGAAACTTTTTAGTTTTAGTCTCATTTGTTATTTTTGCTTTTGTTTACCTTGCCTTTGGAGTCAGATCCATAAAAAGATTACTAAGACTGATGTTAATGATGTTACTGCATATGTTTTCTTCTAGGAATTTTATGGTTTCAGGTCTCACATTCAAACTTTTAATCCACTTTGAGTTAATTTTGTGTATAGTGTAAGATAATGGTCTTTTCATTTATTTGCATGTGGCTGTCCAGTTTTACCAACACCACTCATTGAAGAGACTGCTCTTTCTCCATCGTATGTTCTTTGTTCCTTTGAAATAGATTAATTGTCCATATATGTTTGGGTTTATTTCTGGACTCTCAATTCTGTTCCATTGAGCTACGTGTCTGTTTCTGTGCCAGCACCATACTCTTTTGATGACCATAGCTTTGTAGTATAGTTTGAAACCAGGGAGCATGATACCTCCAGCTTTGTTATTCTTTCTCAAGATTGTTTTGGCTATTCAGGATCTTTTGTGTTTCCATACAAATTTTAGAATTATTTGTTCTAGTTCTATGAAACATGCCATTGGAATTTTGATAGGGATTGCACTGAATCTGTAGGTTGCCTTGGGTAGTATGGCCATTTTATCAATATTAATTCTTCTAGCCCATGAAAATGAAATATCTTTCCATTTTTTGTATCTTCAATTTCTTTCATCAATGTCTTATAGTTTTCAGTGTGCATGTCTCTCACCTCCTTTGTTAAATTTATTCCTAGATATTTTATTCTTTTTGATACACTTGTAATGGGATTGTTTTCTTATTTTGTCTTTCTTATTAGTGTGTAAAACACCACAGATTTCTATATATTGATTTGATATCCTGTAACTTTACTGAATTCATTTATTAGTTCTAATAATTTTCTGGTGGAATCTCAGGGTTTTCTATGTACAGTATTATATCATCTGCAAATTGTGACAGTTTCACTTTTTCCTTTTTGGTTTGGATGCCTTTATTTTTCTTGCCTAGTTGCTCTGCCCAGGACATCCAATACTATGTTGAATAAAAGTGGTGAGAGTGAGCATCCTTGTCTTGTTCCCAATCCTAGAGGAAAAGCTTTCAGCTTTTCCCACAGAGTACGATGTTAGCTGTGGGTTTCTCCTATATAGCCTTTATTATGTTGATGTATTCCCTCTAAACACACTTTGTTGAGAGTTTTTTTTACCATAAATGGATGTGGATTTCGTCACATGTTTTTCTTCATCTACTGAGATGACCAAATGATTTTTATCCTTCATTTTTTAATATGATGTATCACATTCATTGATTTGCAGATGTTGAACCATCCTGCATCCCTGGAATAAACCCCACGTGATTATGGTGTATGATCCTTTTAATGTATTATTGGATTTGGTTTGGTAATGTGAGTGTGATTTTAGTTAGGGTGCTTATGTTAAGTCTAACTGCAAAGGTGACATATTAACACTGACTTGGAAGAAGTGATAGACTTATTTATTAAGATATCTGTTAGAAAATATCCAGGGGCTTCCCTGGTGGCGCAGTGGTTGGGAGTCTGCCTGCCAGTGCAGGGGACACGGGTTCGAGCCCTGGTCTGAGAGGCTCCCACATGCCGTGGAGCAACTGGGGCCGTGAGCCACAGTTACTGAGCCTGCGCGTCTGGAGCCTGTGCTCCGCAACAAGAGAGGCCGCGATAATGAGAGGCCCGCGCACCGCGATGAAGAGTGGCCCCCGCTTGCCGCAACTAGAGAAAGCCCTCGCACAGAAACGAAGACCCAACACAGCCATAAATAAATTAATTAATTAAATAAATAAACCCCCCCCCCAAAAAAAGAAAATATCCAAAGCAGACAAAACACCATCTGACTTAATAGTGAAACAATAAAGGCTTCTCTGTTACTATCAGAAACAAGACAAGGATTTCCTTTATCTTTCCTACTATTTAGTATTATGTTGTAGATATTAGTCAATGCAGTTAAACAGGAGAAAACACCTAAATTATACATATAAGAAAGGAAAAGTTCATCTAACCTAATTTGTAAATAATATAGCTATGTATCTTGAAAAGTAAAGAATTCATGTAAAAACTGCTACAACCAACAAGATAATTTAATAAACTATATCAGGTAATGCAATTAACTTATAAAAATCAACATTACTCATGAATAAAAACAAAACCAATTAGAAAATATAAAGGAAGAGAATCTCCTATTTACAAAATAAATTTTAAAATTGGCTATAAATGGCTAATTTCAGGACTATGGCAATAAATATACAAGCTGACCCTGGAGCCTCTTTCAGTGCCAGAAACTAAGGAAGTGCTAAATCAAAACAAAACAAGCAAGCAAAAACTATAATGATGGGAACGTGTAAAAGGGATGCAGAAGCCAACTGAAAGAGCTTCCAAAGGCCAAAGCTATAGCAATTTGAGCAACTGAAGTAATATTGGATAATATCTCAAAGGATAAAATAACCCAAACTATAAAATAAATATCCCTGAGTCTACACTGATATAAATAAGTGATTAAATAAATTAATACGAAAGAAGAGACAAATCTCCTTTGAGGAAGAATTCCAAATAACTTATGTAGATTATACCCCCTAAGTAGGTGGAATATAAATCTCCACTCCTCAAATGTGGGATGCACATATTGACTTCCTTCCAAAGAGTACATTATGGATAGGGAAAAAAATAACTTTACAGTGAAAAAAGCTGGCAAAAACTACCTCAGCCAAATGATCAATGTTACCATCATCCTTGATAAGTCAGTCTTATTGATAAGATGTAATGAAAGTGGGACCTTATCACTGTGGTCTTCTTCCCCCAAACACATAACCCCAGTCTATTCATGAGAAAGACGTCAGACGAATCCCAATTGAGGGATATTTTACAATATACTTGATAAGTACTCCTAAAAACTCTCAAGATCATCAAAAATAAATAAAGCCTAAGAAACTATCACAGCTAATAGGAGTTTCAGGAGAACCAATTAACTGTGGTATCCTGGATGAGATCCTGGAGCATAAAAATGATATTAGGTAAAAGCTAATGAAACCTGAATAAACTATGGACTTTAGTTAATAATATTGTATCAGTATTTACTCATTAATTGTGACAAATATACAATACTAATGTAAGATGTTAATAATAGGGGAAACTGGGTATAGGGCACATAGGACCTTTTGTACTACTTAACATTTTATTTCAGTGAATCTAAAACTACTGTAAATTGTTTTAAAAAGATTTTTTAAAAATTGAGCATAAGCTTAACAAGAAATATACGGAGCCTGTATGAGAAAGATATAAAACACTTCAAAGATTCCCAAATGACTTAAAAACAGGAAATATATGGTTTTGGAAAAGAAGACTTAAATTTATAAATATTCTACTCATCCCAAGGTAAATTTATACATTTTAGTTATCCTAATAAAATTACCATTAGGTTCTTTTCCCCCGGTAGATCTCGAAAAGTTTATAATAAACACACTTAAAAGAACAAACTTACTGAAACAGTCAGGAAAAAAGTATAAAAATATCTGATATTAAAGCAGCTTATAAAGGCTATATAATTAAAACATATTAGTTTTTTATTAATATACTGACAGCATAATGCATTAAAATGGAAAATCTGGAAGTACACCCAACGGATATGGTAATTCAGTGTGCAATAAGGTATTTCAAATGACTGAATAAAATACAAAAATTTTTTTGTTTAATACTAAGATAATTGGATAGCTTATGGGAAAATGTTATATTAGTTCCATTCCCTTCATGATAAATCAATATAAATTCAAAAGCAGGATGATACTGAATTCTTCTTCCAGGATGGTAGCATGAAGTGTGCCACAGACCCACTTCCAGGCAAAACAAAGCAAAATTTTTGAAAATTTTATTAAAAAACCCAGTCATTTAAAGTCTCTGGCAATTATCCTAAGAGAACAACACAAAAAATGAGGAAATATCTAGCTAAAAAAACTATTAAAACTCAATAACTACAGTGAGAGTCTGAGACATTTGAGTCAGGATTATTCTCACAACTTTCCAGGAAATCTAAGACCATTCTAATTTTTTAAATTTTTTAAAAAATTGGGCATAAAATGAAAAATAAATGAATAATATTCCTGCTGCCTCCCTTCCTTTTACCCACCTCATCCTGAAGTAAATTCCATTTTCTGTGGGTTTGGTTAAGAAGATGGTGTCCCCTCTCCCATCAACTCCCAATCAAGGGTTACTATATCTTTCTGGGAAGGGTGTGAGGCCAGCATTTCTCTTTCTTTGTACTTCCAAATTGAAGGGAATAAATTCCTGGTGAGTGTGGCTGAAATATTTGGGACTTCTTTATTCAGCCTCTACCTATAGAATGGAGGCACTATCTCAAGTGTAGCAGGCTGAGAATACTGGGTCCTAATTGCTCTCATCCTGGCATGCTTGTAGGAAAGAGGTTTTATGTTGAGAGAAGCAAGCTGAGAAGACCAGAGGCTACTGCCCTACCCAGTGCCCATAGTAGTGGCTTAGGTATTTTGCCTAGGTGGAGAAGCAGTTCATAAGAAAAAAAAATACAACAAAGTTCTCCCCAAAAGAACTGACTTTTTCAGAAACAGAAGATTGGGAAGTTCAAGCCTAAGGGTACTCTCAAAAATAATAGCTCCTCAATAGCTGCTCTTTTCCCAAAGCCTTGTAAGCTGAACCTGGATGACTTGATAAAAACTTCAAAGAAATCACCACAACAGATTACTGATGGATGACCTTCATGTCTGCTACAGTGTGGTCCACTCAGAAAGTTCACTGGAATACCTGATGCCATTACCAAAAAGATTCAAACTGCACAACAAATATGCATTTGATCATGACTTTCATGCTTGAGCCTAACATCCAGAAATCTCAACTGACTATTCTCTGGACTCAGAAACTTGGTTTCCAATTACTACTATTTGTTTTTCTTTTATTTTCAGAGAAATCCTCTCTCATTAAATATTGACTGTTTCCACCATCCTGCAAATAGCCTCCACCAAATGAGAAATGGACTTACATTATTCAACTAAAGAAGAATGGATCTTCTTTCCTTCAACTGGGAGGGGGGGTGGTGGGAGGGGGTTGTTGACAAAACTTAAGTCAGGCTCCGCTGTGTCTGCTTTCTGACCAGTCCCTGACCTTGGCCTCCGTCCTTGGTCAGTTTAGTACAGCTTTAGCAAGAATGCTATTGGGTCAGTTTAGTGAAAATTCTCCACCCTTGATATATGATCAAATTCCTTATCTCCCACCCGTGATATTGCCCTGATTTGCCTTCAGCAAAAATCCTGTCAAGTGGCTTTAACCCAAATTTCCCTTAACCCTGATGTTTCTTCTAGTAATTTTCCATCCACTGACCCCTACCCTGTTCACTGGTTATAAATCGCCACTTGTCTTTGTTGTATACAGAATTAAGCCAAATCTCTCTCTCTTATTATGACACTCTAATGTAGTAGTCCCCCTGAATAAAGTCTGCCTTACCATTAAAAAATAATAACAATAATATCTCCACCTGATTAACAGCAACAAGATAAGGAACAGGCTTCTAGCTCACCAGAGAGAACCAGAGAAAGAAAGAGTTAGGAGCCTTTCTGGAGTCAGAACAAACCTCAAAGACTGACATCAAGATCAACCCTGTCCAAATTCAATTGGAAAAAAGTATTGAACAACTTAAGCCCCAAGGTACTGTTGAAAACAATAGGGCAAACAACTGGTAATTACTGGAACCTAAAGGCTGGATTACTACCAAATGAAACAGACCACTGAACAGAGAATACCAGAGAGAAAGAGGCAGAGATCCATACTAAAACAACTGTGCATCCCAGTGTGTTTATGTGGATGTCTCTCACACTTTGGGGGAAACAGACATTACTGAAATGGTCCAACCATGTCATGAGATAAATAATCAAACAGCAACAAAAACAAACCCTGGATAGGGCTGAAGGGGAATTTGTATCCACAATTACTATATTATCTAAAACATTATATCCAGTTTTCAATAAGTTATGAGACATGCAAAGAAACAGGAAATTATGACTCATATAAGTAAAAAAAGGAGGCAACAGAAACTGCCCATGAGAGTAGCCAGATGTCATATTTAACAAAGACTTCAAAGTAGCTAATTTAAATATATGCAAATAATTAAAGGAAACTGTGCTTAAAGAAGTAAAGAAAGGTTTGATAACGTTTTATCAAAGAGAGACTATCAATTAAAAGATAGATATTATAACAAATTAACCAAATGGAAATTATGGAGTTGAAAATTACAAGAATGAAAATGTAAAGTTAACTAGAAGGGCTCAATAGTAGAATTAAACTGCAAAAAAAAAATCAACAAAGATAGATTGATAGCCATTATATTATCTAAAGAAGAGAGACAACATTATGAAGAAAAATGAACAGAATATCAGAGAAATAGAGGCACCTTTAAATGCAACAACATACATATAGTTAGATTATTAGAAGGAAAGGAGAAAGGAAAGAGCAAAAAAATGTGAATAAATAATTGCCCAAAACTTCCCAAATTTGCTGAAAAATATTAAGCTAAACATTCAAGAAGTTCAATGAACTACACATAGAGTGCAAAGAGATTCACATGCAGAAACATAGTAGAAAAGCCAAAAGACAAAGAGAAAGAGTGTCTTGAAAATAGGAAGAGAAAAACAAATCATGTACAAGGGAACCCCTATAATATGAACAGCTTCTCATCAGAAAAAAAGGAGGCCTAACAGCAGTGAGATGACATATTCAAACTTCTGAAAGACTGTGAACCAAGAATCTTATAGACAGCAAAACTATCTTTCAAAGAAGAAAGCAAGACTTTCCCCCAGAAGACCAAAACCTGAGAAAATTTATTACTAGTAGACTCATTACAAGAAATACTAAAAGTTTCCTGAAATAGAACTAAAAGTTCTATTGAAAGGTTGTAAATCCATACAGAGATTCAAAACCACACAAAAAACAAAGATCTCACTGGTAGAGGCAATTTTGAAAGACAAAATAAATGTCCATTTCTTCTCTATTCTTAACTTACATAAAAAATAAAATGTATAAAACAATATGTATGTAATTATATTGTTGGGCCTATAGCATACAGAAATGTAATACATATGACAATAACAGCACAGGAGTGAATGAAAGCAAAGATGTAATGGAGTAAGGAAATGACACCAAGTGGTAACTTAATTACACAGGAATCAATAAAGGGAATCAGAAATGGTAAATAATAAGTTAAATGTAACAAATCTTATAAATGTGTACCTGCTCTCCTTTCTTTTATCATCTTCTTTAATAGACATACAATTTTCAAAAGCAATAATTATCACAATATACATTTAGGTTTGTAACATATATAGATGTAATTTGTATAAAAATAAGCATAAAAAGGGGGAAAATAAAATGGAGCTAAATAAGAGTGACTTTCTGTATCTCACTGAAATTAAGTTAGTATAAATCCTAAAGTGGATTTGAGAATTTAAGATGCATATGGCACAACCTAAAGCAACTACTAAAAAAATAACCCTTAAAAATATAGTGAAAAATTCTTTAAAGGAATCAAAATCTTAAACTTGAAAATATTCACTTAATGCAAAAAAAGCAGTGAAGGAGGAATACAGGAACAAAAAAGACTTGAGACATACAGAAAACAAAAATTAAACGGTAGACATAAATTCAACTCCAAGAACAAAATTAAATGAGAATAGATTAAATAATCCAAAAAAAGATGCAGACCTAGAGTCTGTCATACAGAGTGAAGTCAGAAAGAGAAAAACAAATATCGTATATTAATGCATATATGTGGAATCTAGAAAAATGGTACAGATGAACCTACTTGCAAGGCAGGAATAGAGACGCAGACATAGAGAATGGATGTGTGGACATGGGTGGGGGAAGGCGTGGGTGGGATGAATTGGGAGATTAGGTTTGACATAAATACACTACCATGTGTAAAATAGATAGCTAGTGGGAACCTGCTGTATAGCACAGGGAGCTCAGCTCGATGCTCTGTGATGACCTAGGGGGTGGGATGAGGGGTGTGGGAGGGAGGTCCAAGAGGGAGGGGATATATTGCGTTGGCCAAAAGTTAACAACGTAATCTTCCATCCTCAGACACATGAAGAGGAAGAGCAAACTATACTCATAACGAGGAGAGGTAGAAAATAATAAGGATTAGAGTAGAAATTAAAGAAATAGACACTAGAGAAACAATAGAGAAAACTAACAAAACCAGATGTTCGTACTTTGAAGAGACAAAAACAAACTGACAACCTGTAATTTGACCAAGAAACAAAGATAAAGAGTCATGACTAAAATCATAAATGAAAGAGGGGATATAACTTCTGACTTTATAGAAATAAAAGTTACTATGAATGAATACTATGAATAACTGCATGCAACCAAATTTCACCAACTAGGTGAAATGGGAACATTCCTAGAAAGGTGCAAACTATGAATACTGACTTAAGAACTAGAAAATCTGAATAAAATATAATGAGTAATGAGAATGATTTAGTAAAATTATTTTCTGAATCAAACTGAAAGTAGTTAGGGCCCTAAAGAACAATATTTCTTTAATTTTATTTTTTTTTAATTTTCACTTGTCACTTTGTTCATTTGGTTTGCAGAAAGTTTTATTTTTAAAAATGTAGCTATAGTAACTAAAAGAAGCATGCTTAAAAGATAGATGATAGGTACAAATAATTTTTATACCTAGTAAGGCACCAACATTAACATAAAAATCCGTAAGATTTGTATCTACTAAAATGCACTTAATAGAAAATTCTTGTTTTCTTAGCCCTACGTATGAATTCAATTTATATACAATCATTTTCCTGTGGAGACTGGTTACATTTTTCATTTGCAAACAATAATAGTGAGGTTTATTCATCTCTTTCATCTCTGTATTATTCATCTTTGTTCCTCAAAGTTAATACCCAACTGCCAATAAATATATTCAAGAAAATTGTTTGAAGTGAACTGTTTCCTGTCTATATATTTGTATTACAATGAAAATGTCAGAATTATGGTATCTTCTGAATTCTAACTTGTACACATTGTAGATTCTTTGTAGCTGAAAAGACTTAAAAATAGTGGTGAATGTTAGATGTCTATTCAGATAGCTCAAGGGACAGAATCTAGTATAATGGCCTTTACCTTTGGAGCTACATAGGTGGGTCAATTACAATTCATTCATTCTTCTTAGCTAATGATATTTTAGAATTACAAAAATAACTGTAAAACTTTTGTGACCCAGTAATAATCAACATCTATTTTGAATATTTAAGGGAAGGGAGTTGTCCAAATCAACTTCTGCCTGTGACAAAGTCTATTAAAATATCTTTTAATTTCAAGGTTAAAACTTTAATAATTATGATCACATCAAACACGTTCCCTATATGTACTTTAAGCGTTCAAGCAAGTCATGAGACCTTCATATTTTTTGCAAAGAAAATTCAACCAACATAATAATTTAGTAATATAAGCAACAAAAATAATGATTTCAATTTCCTCTGACCTAGAAGTATTTAAGTGACCGAGAAATATAGACAAAGGAAAAGCAAGCTATACTGTTTCATTGTTCATGTGTGCTTTTCACATTTAGGCCTCCAATATGGTAACTACTATAAAAACATTTGGTAAATTTAGCAAACCATCGCAAGTTGCACATTGATAAAAATACACCGTCCTTGTTCATACAGCACTTACATAGGCGATAAAAATGTTTGTCAATTCATTGACCTTGAAGAGGAGGTAAAAAAATATAATAATATTTAGGTAGCTTAGAGAGTATAGCATAAGGTGAAAGTTCATTCTTTATTCCATACCATTCTAGATGTAATTCAGGTCTATATAAATGATCAAATAACCAAATTTATTTTACAGCTAAAGTGATAACTGTACATCTCCTTAAAAGTGTTTTTTCAGCAGCAGGCAAACAACCATTTCTTTATTTTATTCAACCTGCCAAACAAAATCTGACATTTATGCCTTATTTCAGTATTTTTTCAGTCTTTGGAATCAGAATAGAGAGGTTTAAAGTTGATTTCTAAGCTTCCTTCTTTTGTGAAGGTCTAACAAAGAAAACAACAGTTTATAAAGATAACAGATGCTGCTAAGTGCCTTTTGTCCTTACTTGCTAAAGTTTTATTTCTCTTCTGATGGCCTGGAAGCTAAAGACTTCAATAAAAAACAAATAAACAACTGTTCTCATTTGATTTTGATTATAAATATATGAACAGTATTCTATTTATTGCTCATTTATGATGAACAGTAAATTATCCTAGCAACATTTACAATTCTATTTATTTTTCATTTGAGAATGATTAGAAGTGAGTGGCTATTAAAGTGCCTTTGGCAGGTGGCAAAAATGGAACTTATATAATTTTATTGTGTTTATTCTCATCTGTAATTGCCTTAGGTACATCTTCTCCTACACACACACACACACACACACACACACACACACACAAACACACACATATATCAGCCAGGGGTGGTCACTTCAATGAATATTGGCACACTGGTCCTCACATAACAACAAAAAAATACCCTCTGAAACGCAATCCATTTTTAGGTGGTTGTTGAACTCAGTATCAAGGAATAATCTCCTGTGGTTATTAGATGGTTATCTGTCCAGCTCAATCTAATTTCTTATTTTTTAGTATCAATTGTACCTAGGTAGCAGTTACCCAGCCAGCAAGTTGTATGACCACTACTAGTCTTGTGTGGTCACAAGACTAGTTATCCACAATGGCATGTGAGTAGATGTGATCTACGTCACTTCTAGGCCAAGGCTCTTAAGAAGCTAGCATGCTTTCTCCAGGTTCTTTTTCCTTTCTGGCCACCTGGATGGCAATCTCCTGGGTAACACTAGAAATCAAGTTTTAGAAAAGGCAGAACTAACAAAACTGAAACTTCCCTAGACTCTTAAGTAAGCAAGAAATGAACTACATATTTATTGAGCCATTTCATATTTTAATCTGTTACCATGATCTAGCCTACTCTAATATATCCCTCAAAAGTTTTTTTTTCTATAACCAAAATGGAGCTATAGAACACTATTCTCTCATCACCACCCATCTCATAATAATAGGTATTGTTTTCAGCCTATAGTGTTTTTCAATAGCTAGCTTCAATTTGTACTCAGTATAATGTGTAGGAAAGTATATATTTTGTGGTGTCAGGAGACTTCATTTTGAACCCCACTTTGCCTCTTTCTAGTTGTGTGATTTATAACCTTTGTGCCTCAATTTCCTCATTTGAAGACTGTTTAATAATACATAATTCACAATTTTATGTGAGTTTGTGTCTGTTGTGTGAAATAACTAAAAGATGTAGTACTTATGAAAGTTCCACACACATACTTGAAATATTAATTCCAGATATTTAATCATTAATATTTAATAAATAATCGAATGAAATGAATGATATTGTTTAAATAATATTAATACTATTGGTATTAATATTTACATTTAATTTGTTAATTAATATTTAACTGATTTTAATAAGAAGAAGGTGGCAATATAAACAAGCAGGCATTACCTCAGGATTTAGATGGAGAAAATGAAATCCAGAGAATTTAACTCACCAGCACTGGTGAGGTTAAGGGGAAACTGCCACTTCTACTTCATTTATGTTTTGCTAGTCCTTTTTCAGTGAAACTGAATAATTATTAGGATTAAAGTAAAGATTTAATGTAAACACTCCTTGGGGTTTAAAACATTGAACTACTCATTGATTAATGAAACTTGGGCAGCTTAAAGAGCTATTTAAAGCGGGAAAAAAACCCCAACAGATTTTGATAATGTTATAGGTTGGCAGTTAAAGAGTAGAGATTCAGTTAAGGGTAAACAAGATTGCTTAGATACATAACTCTGTTTTACCACTTACTATCTGTGTAATTTTGGGTAAATTCTTCAACTCTCTAGGTCTCAATTTCATAATCTGTAAAAAGTAGGTAATAACAGCACTTATTGGGTTCTTGTGAAGATTAAGGGAGATAATCTATAAAAGAACTCAGAACATTTGTCACACAGTAAACTCTGAAATGTTAGTTATTTTTATGATTAATATGTGATACGTATAAGAAAATATGGATGTTGAATGTTAAAAGAACAGAGACAGAATCTGTTGATTGTGTTAGCATCTGACTGTCTAACTTCTCATTAATGTGGCTGAGAAATACCCAATCATATCTAATACCCTTTTGATCACAGCTTAAACCTTCAAGTCCAAGTTCATTCATCCACGCATGGTTACCTAAATACAGGGAAATGCCAGGTAGATAAATGTAGACATAGGATGATGCCACACTGTGACTGAGATGTCACTTCCAATGCCCAGTATAATCAAATGATCAGAAGCTAAAAATGCTAGCATCATTATTTGTATTTGAACAAGACTTCTGCTTCCTTTAAATATTCCTCTCCATTTATGATAAAAGTATGATTATAAAACTATTATTTTTATTTTTTAAACTATTATTTTATTACTTTTATTATGATAAAACTATTATTATAAACAAATTATTTGTTTTTTCTGATTAAATAAGCATCTACATAGTAACCAAAAATGGTTTTATTACCAGGGAAAAGGATTTAGAAAGTGGAAAATACAATGGATTCTTTGAAATTGTGTGACTCCACTCAGTCACTGGAGCACTGGAGCACTTAATTCATCCATTGACATATGTAGATAATAGTTCTAAATTACCACCCTCTCCTCAAGAGTAGATAACTACAAGCAATTTATGTACATGTGAGTGGCCAACTTATTGTCCAAATCAATAAAACTGAGCTTTTAAAACTATTTTAAATATACGTATCTGTACAGTATGAAAGATCAGACAGAAGTATCAAATTTAATTCTACTTTGACTAAATTGTCTAAATTGACTTTCATCTTTTGAAAATAAACCTACAGGGAGACAATGTCAAAGACTTTTTAGTATGAAAAATGTGCACTGCCACATTCTAGAACATTCTTTTTATAAAAACTCAATTTTCTGGTACAACCATTATGAAAAAAACAAGTATGAAGGTTCCTCAAAAGAATTAAAAATAGAGATACCATATCATCCAGAAATCCCACTTCTGGGTATACATCTGAAGGAAATTAAATCCAGATCTCAAAGAGCTATTTGTACCCCCATGTTCTTGCAGCATTATTCACAACAGCCAAGACATGGAAAGAACTTAAGTGTCCATCACTGGCAAATGGATAACGAAATATATACATATATATATTTTGTACATACATATATACAATGGACTATATTCAGCCATAAGAAAGAAGGAAATCCTGCCATTTGTGACAACATGGAGGGTACCTGAGTGCATTATGCTCAGTGAGATAAGTTAGAGAGAGACAAATACTGTATGACCTTCCTTATATGAGGAATCTAAAAAAAAAAAAATTTATAGAGACAGAGTAGAATAATGGTAGAGGGGTAGGGAAAATGGGGAGATGTTGGCTAAAGGATACAAACTTCCAGTTATAAGATGAATAAGTTCTGGGGATCTAATGTACAGTACGGTGACTATAGTTAACAATACTGTATTATATACTTGATAGTTGCTAAGAGAGTAAATCTTAAATGTTTTCACCACACACCAAGAATTTATAACTATATGAGGTGATGGATGTGTTAACTAACCATATTCTGAAAATCATTTGTAATAAATATGTGTATCAAATCATCACATGGTACACCTTAAATTTACACAATGTTATATGTCAATTATATCTCAACAAAGCTGGGGGAAAAAGTCAATTTTCCACACAGTATCCATAGCACATATGTTCAATTTAGTTTTAGCTGCCATAAGATTAGTTCAACCATCATTTCTATTCATGTGAGCAACTGAATATTTTTCATTTTCTTGCATTCCATTTATAGGATCATTCTCAAAAAGAAGGGCTATGTCAATTCTAAAAGAATCTCACATTTGCAAACTCACTAATGAATGGTCATGTACATCCTCTCTCAAATTTGTATCTGCAAATAGTATTTATCCTTTAAAATTATTTGTGGACTATTAGAATAACATGTACTTACGTACTTACTTTAGGGTAAAATAAATGGCATATAGAAGGAAAATATTGTTTCCAAAATTATAAATACAATTATTCAAAGTAACTTGTAACCAGATTCAGATTTTCCTTCCACCTCTTTGATATGTGAATAATTACTTCTTCAAAACTACTATTAATTAGCTAGCACTTTCCTCCCATTGCCATTGACTCATTTAATTTCTATTCCAAAGGATCATGTGCTTTATTTTGGGTGATGACATTACTATCTCCATTTTACAAATGAGGAAACTGAGGCACATTTAGGGGTTGAAATGCTTGCCCAACAGTTGCAACTTGCCATGGACTTAATTGTGTCCTCCCCAAATTCATGTGTTGCCCTAATCCCCAGTGTGATGTTATTTGGAGATGAGGCCTTTAGGAAGTAATTAGGTTTAGTAGAGGTCATGATGGTAGGACCCTTGTGATGGGATTGGTACCTTATAAGGAGATCTTGTGTTCTCTCTCTCTCTCTCTCTGTCTCTCTTCCTCCCTCCCTCCTTCCCATCTGCAAGCCAGGAGGAGACCCTCACTGGGGAATCAAATCAGCTGGCACCCTGATTTTGGACTTCCGAGCCTCAATAATTGTGTACAATAAGTACCTATTGTTTAAGCCATCCAGTCTGTGGTATTTTGTTACACCAGTCTAAGCTGACTAATATGCAACCTTTTTAAATTTAATATTAATTATATGTCTTGTACAGGATGATGCAAAAAATATTATCAAGCCAGTTAAGCCTGCAAGGTGTTTTGGCCTGAATCCTTTGTTCATAGTGGAGATATCTGAAATGCACTGAGTACAGATCAACCTTCTACTACATTTTAAAACAAACAAAAATCTGGAATTGTATTCTCAAGGTGAAGTCCAGGTATAACTTGCATCAAATTCCCTAAAAAGCTAACCAAAATTTCAGATTCCTAGAACAAAGTCTAGGCCTACTGAATCACAATTTCTGTGGTAGATCACCAGGATCTAGATTTGCAAACATTTCCTTTTTTTAAAATGTACTCTAAAATGTGAGGCCTAGCAATTTGGAGGGCTAAGTTGTAGATATAGAAAATAAGAGCAATTAGAAAACAAGCATGCCAGCAGTCTTCACTGGACCTCTTCTGTAAATCAGAAAAACTAAAGGATATGCTAATCCATAAACCACTGTTATTTGATCAAAGACCCCAGTTGTAATGGCCCAATGCCAGTATACCTACCTTTTCAATCTTTTCTTCTACCATATTTTTTCTAGTTTAACTGATAAGTTCATCATCTCCCCCCAAAAAGCCAACCCTTGCTTATATCTAAGCCTTTGCTCATAATGCCTCTTTCCATCCTTTCATTCACTCATTGTTTACTGCTTTTCAACCATGTGCAAAACACTGTTCTATGCAGTAGGCATAAAACAACTAATTAGATAGCCAAAGGCCATAACTTTATGCCACTTACACAAGAGGGGCAGAAAATCAACACAAAATCAAATAAATAAGCAATTAAATTTATGATAAGACCTATGATGAAAATGAAACATAGTATATTATAGAGAGTGATTCAATGAACGTGTGGTGCAGGGTACATTAGCTATGGTCATTAGCAAAGTTCTTCCTGTGATGGTGAAAGTTATTTAATCTGAGAAATAATAAAAAGGAACAAGTAACGAAAAGGTCTAGAGGAAAAGCATTCTAGGCCAAGGGAATAGCTAGTGCAAATGACTTGAGATAGAAAAAATCTTGGAGTGTTTCAGGTCAGAAGGAAGTCCAGTGGCTGCAGAATAGTAAATAAGAATGGGAATCATAAGAGATGTGGTAGGAAAGGTAGTCAGGGCCTTCTCTGCCCAGAACCCAGGGCATCCTTCCAAAAATGCAAAGCTAATTATGGCATCAATTACCCAAAAAACTTCAGTTGCTATCAAATTGCACATAGAAGAAAATAAAAACTCCCTCTCTCCCTTCTTACCAGCCTTTTTCTTTCCTTACTTTATTTCCTCATAAATATTCATTGGGAAATTACTATGCAGCCTGTAATCTTCTAAGCACTAAGGAAACGCTAAGTAAAAGACAAAGATTCTTGCTCATATTGGAATTCATAATCTAATTGGAGGATTAAGACAATAAATGTATAAATAAGTACAAGAAAATGTAAAACATATCAGATTGAGATATGTGGCATGGAGGAAAACAACTGGAAACAGGAAATACAAAGTGTGTCAGGGAATCAAAATTTATATAGAATGGTCATGAAAGACCACACTATGAATATGACCAAAGTCCTAAAGAAGGTAAGGGCTGGATTCAGAGTCCAGAGTGCTCACCATTACACCATGGAACATATATACATTACTATGTATAAAATAACTAATGAGAATCTACTGTATAGCACAGGGAACTATACTCAATGCTCTGTGGTGACCTAAACGGGAAGGAAATCTTAAAAAAAGGGGATATATATATATATATATATATATATATATATATATATATATATATACATACACATATGACTGATTCACTTTGCTGTACAGCAAGAAACTAACACAGCATTGGAAAGCAACTACACTCCAATAAAAAAATTTTTTTAATAATAAAAATGAATTTGTATTTTTTACACCTTTTTAATTGTATGGATTATATTCTTTAATTTTAAAAAACTGAAAAAAAATAAAAATAAAAAAAGAAGGTAAGGGCATGAGTCATGTGACTATCAGAAGAAAATTCCAGATAAAAACAACAGCAGGTTTGAATGCCCCATATTGGAACTGTGCCTAAAATCACAGGAACAAAGAGCCAGTAAGGCTGGAGTACTGAGGAAGGATAAGTTTAGACAAATAACTCGTGTTTCCTTGGTGCCATTTGCAGGGATTCTCTGGTGAGGTTTACTCAGGGGCTTTTGCATGGGTTTCCTATTGTAGTTCTGATTGCAGTCATCCAGAACGACATCTTTTTTTCTTTTTTAAACATCTTTATTGGAGTAAAATTGCTTTACAATGATGTGTTAGTTTCTGCTTTATAACAAGGTGAATCAGCTACACATATACATATATCCCCATATCCCCTCCCTCGCGTCTCCCTCCCGCCCTCCCTATCCCACCCCTCTAGGTGGTCACAAAGCACCAAGCTGATGCCCCTGTGCTATGCGGCTGCTTCCCACTAGCTATCTATTTTATATTTGGTAGTGTATATATGTCCATGCCACTCTCTCACTTTGTTCCAGCTTACCCTTCCCCCTCCCCGTGTCCTCAAGTCCATACTCTACGTCTGCGTCTTTATTCCTGTCCTGCTCCTAGGTTTTTCAGAACCATTTTTTTTTTTTTTAGTTTCCATATATATGTGTTAGCATACAGGATTTGTTTTTCTCTTTCTGACTTACTTCACTCTGTATAACAGTCTCTAGGTCCATCCACCTCACTACTAATAACTCAATTTCGTTTCTTTTTAGGCTGAGTAATATTCCATTGTATACATGTGCCACATCTTCTTTACCCATTCATCTGTCGATGGACACTTAGGTTGCTTCCATGTCCTGGCCATTGTAAATAGGGCTGCAATGAGCATTGTGGTACATGACTCTTTTTGAATTATGGTTTTCTCAGGGTATATGCCCAGTAGTGGGATTGCTGGGTCGTATGGTAGTTCTATCTGTAGTTTTTTGAAGAACCTCCATACTGTTCTCCATAGTGGCTGTATCAATTTACATTCCCACTAACAGTGCAAGAAGGCAGAACCACATCCTTTTAATGCTCTCTAGTATTATCTGCCTCTTTCTCCATCTCCTCCCTACCCCCCATCATGGAGGTCCCATTCCAATACTTGGGGTGCTGTGGGAGAAAAACTGGTTTCTCCAGAAGCATCCTGCACAGCTGAGGAAACCAGGCACTCACTCACCACTCTCCCTTTCCCTGTGGGAGAGGTCACCACCGGCTAATTCAGCCCCATGCAGTGCCACCGTGGGGGAAGTCAGCGCTGGCAAAGCTCCTCTTACCATCTCTACTGCATCTAAACTCGTAATTTGTTTTTTTTCTCCAATGGAGTGCTGGAATCTCTCCTCAGGAAACCTGAACTCCTACAAAGACCAGCTCTCCTTGCTTCTAGACCTTTAAGTAGACTCAAGTTTTAGCAGGTCCCTAAAGATGAGGTGTACTTTGTGACCCATGAAGATGTGTGCTACACATCAAAAGAACTACCTGAGTTTTCTAATTTATACCAACAGATCTCCGGGACATGTGTGAGAATGGACAGAATGTTGATGTGTGGGATAATGATGGAACAAATTTAATGTTGCTAAGGCAGAATTTATTGAGATGGGCTCACTAAGCAGAAATTCTGCATTTGATGCTGTAGCACAGTGAGTGAATTAGAAAAGCCAGATCTACCTAGTTTTAATGTACAGAAAGGAAATCAAAGGTTTTGGGAGATTTGAATGTTACAGTGGGTACTTAAGACCTACTCACCAACACAGGGAGGGTTCAGAAGACACACCTTTCATCAAAATGCTGAGAGATAAATTTCTGAGGGGAGTTCCAGAATCCTTGAAGAGCTCTGTAATTGCTCTTCAATGTAGGCAAGACCTTTTCATGGAACTACAGTCACTGAATTGCCGAATCTAAGTATAGTGCGAGTAAATGGCAGGTGGCAAGGGCCAGGGTGCAGCAGTCAGCCACCAAAAGCAAGGTAAGTGTGGTTGCTATAATGGACAGTAGAGACAAAGCAGCAATCAGAATAGTCTGAATTATGCAGACCTATGCTGTTGGCTAGTCATGGTGACTGTAGCACTGAAACAGACAGAAGCCTACTAAATCATTTCAGTTGTATAAGCAGAAAAGTTCTAGGTGAAGTTAACAAAAGTCTAAACTGGGTCATAAAAACAGAGAGTTATGGATCCTCAGTCAATTCCCAGTCTTGAGCCATTTTACATACCTAGAACTCCTTGAATGAAGGAGAGGCCAGGTCCCCTTGAGGAAGGATCCCAGTACACTGCCAAAATTTTACACTCTTACGCTTTCTCCCTGCCTTCCCCAAAGGAACCAATGCACTGGAGAAAAGAAAATAATCAGACCTTTTGTGGACTATAAGACCCTGGCTCTCAAAGAACACTAATTTCAGGAGACCCAAAACATCACTGCAGTTGACCATTCAGAGAAGGGAGTTATGAAGGTCAGGTGATCAGTGAAATCTTAGCTCTGATGCATCTCACAGTGGGCCCAGTGGGTTCCCAAACCCATCCTGTGGTTATTTCCCCCACAGGATGCATAACTGGGATAAATATACTCAACAGCTGGCAGAATCCTTACATTGATTCCCTGACCTGTGGTGTGAGGGCTATTATGATGGATTAGGCCAAACTAAAGCCACTAGAACTGCCTCTAACTAGCAAAATAGTGAACCCTAATACCACATTCCTGGAGGAATTATGGAGATTAGTGCCACCATCAAGACTTGAAAGATGTAGGGGTAGTAATCCCCACCACATCCCCATTCAATTCTCCTATTTGTCCTATGCAAAAGTCAGATGAATCTTGTAGAATGACAGTGGACTATTGTAAGCGTTACCAGGTGGTGATTCCAATTGCAGCTGCGGTACCAGATGTGGTTTTATTGCTTGAGCAAATTAACACATCCCCTGGCACCTGGTTTGCCGCTACTAATTTGGCAAATGCCTTTTTATCCAGCCCTGTCCATATAGTCCACCAGAAGCAATTTGCTTTCAGCTGGCAAGACCAGCGATATACCTTTATGGCCTATTTCAGGGATACAGCAACTCTCTAGCCCTATGCCATAATTTAATTCTCAGAGATATTGATCACATTTTCCTCCAATAAGATATTGAAACCAAGCAGGACCCTGTGGGGCTCCTGGGCACAAAAGTCTTTCTGTGTCCCCTGTTTCTTGATTACAGGAAATAGGCTTCATACGGCCTCCATGACCTTCCCTGAGTTCCAATGGGCAAGTTCAAACAGCTCCAAATTAGGGAAGGGAGAGGATGCAGAGACAAGGGAGGAATAGTCAAGAAACAATAGTACAGCCTTGGGGCAGGGTCCTGGTTCCCCCTCAAGGGATATACAAAACAATATCTTTGAGCTGTTTTGCAGATACTGAAACTCCCACCAGGTGGGAGAAGTTAACTGTATGCTGCCCACAAGCACGTAGACCCCAGACCAGTTGGAACCAGAAGGTTGATGATGCTGACCCCTACTTACCTCACCACCAACCAATCACAAGAATATCCATGAGCTGATCACGCTCTCTTTTAACCATTACTATAAAACTCTTCACTATCCCCTCCAGGTAAGGACACACAGTTTTGAGGGCATTAGCCTGCTGTGGCCCCCTTTGCCTGGCAAAGCAATAAAGCTATTCTTCTCTACTTCACCCAAAACTCTGTCTCCGAGATTCAATTCGATGTAGGGGTACAGAGGCCAGATTCGGCTTCAGTATCACACTTGTTCATTACATTGATGACATTATGCTTATTGGACATAGTTATTAAGAATTAGCACCTATTTACTTAATGCTAAGATATTTGCATGCCAAAAGGTGGAAAACAAATCCAACAAATTTCAGGGTCTTTTTACCTCAGTGAAATATCTAGGGCAGTGAGGTGTGGGACATGTTGAGACATCCCTTCTAAGGTGAATGTTATACACTGAATGTTTTGTCCTCTCAAAATTCATATGTTGAAACCTAATCCCCAATGTGATAATATTTGGAAGCAAGGTCACTGGAAACTGATTAGGTCATTAGGGTGGAAGCCTCATGAATAGGATTAGTGCCCTTATAAAAGATCCCAGAGAATTCCCTTGCCCCTTCTACTGTGTGACAATACAGAGAGAAGATGGCTCACTATGAACCAGTAAGTGGGTTCTCAACAGACACCGAATCTGTCAGCACCTTGATCTTGGACTTCTCAGCATCCAGAGTGGTGGGAAATAACTTTCTGTTGTTTATAAGCCACACAGTCTATGGTATTCCATTATAGTTACCCGAACTAAGACAGCGAAGGACAATTGTTGCATCTGGCCCCTCCTATGACCAAAAAAGAGGCACAATGACAAGTAGGCCTCTTTGGATTTTGGAGGCAAGATATTCCCCATTTAGGCATCTTACTCTGGCCCATTTACCAAGGGACCTGGAAAGCTGATAGATTTGAGTGGGGCTCAGAACAAGAGAAGACTCTGCAACAGGTCCATGCTTCTGTGCAAGCTGCTCTGCTACTTGGCCCATATGATCCAACATATTCAATGGTGCTTGAAGTGGCAGTGACAGATAGGGATGCTCTTAGGGGCCTTTGACAGGACCCTATAAGTGAATCATGGCACAGGCTCTCAGGATTTTGGAGCAACGTTCTGCCATACTCTGTGGATAACTACTCTCCTTTTGAGAAAAAGTTCTTGACCTGCTACTGGGCCTTAGTAAAAACTGATTGCTTAACCAAGGTTCAACAATTTACCATTCTAACTTAGCTACCCATCATGAGCTAGGTGTTATCTGACCCATCAAGCCATAAAGTTGGGCATGCATAGCAGCACCCCAGCATTGAATTGAGATCATATACATGATTGGCCCAAGTAGGCCCTGAAGGCACACATAAGTCACATGAAGAAGTGGCCCAAATGCCCATGATTCCCACTCTTGATATACTGCCTTTTCTCTCCCAGTCTGCATCTATGGCTTCACGAGGAGTTCCCTACAATCAGTTGGCAGAGGATAGAAGACTAGAGTCTGACTGACAGATGACTCTGCATGGTATGCAAGTACTACCTTAAAGTGGACAGTTTCCACATTACGGCCCTTTTCTGGGATATCCCTGAAGGACAGTGGTGAAGGGAAATCCTCCAGTTGGGCAGAACTTCGATTAGTGCACCTAATTATTTACTTTGCTTGGAAGGAGAAGTGGTTAGATGTTGTGAATATATAGCAGCTCGTGGGCTGTGGCCAACAGTTTGCCTGGATGGTGGGTGACTTGAAAAGAACACGATTGGAATATTAGTGACAAGAAGCTTTGGGGGAAAGGTATGTGGATATACCTCTTTGAGTGGGAAAAATTGTAGATATTTGTGTCCCATGTGAATGCTCACCAACAGGTGACCTCAGCAGAGGAGAATTTTAATAATCGAGTGGATAGCATGACTCAGTCTATGAATACCAGTTAGCCTCTTTCTCCAGTTACCCCTGTCACTGTCCAATGGGCTCAATAACAAAGTATATATGATGGCAGGATCAGGAAGATAAGCATGAGCTCAGCAACGTGGCCTTCCATGCACCAAGGCTGACCTGGCTATGGCCACTGCTGTGTCTAATCTGTGTCCTCAATATGGCACCATGCTCTAAGGCATCAGCCAGCTGCCTGGTGGTGAATTGATCACATTGGATTTCTTGCATCATGTAAGGGGCAGCATTTTGTTCTTACTGGAATAGACACTTTCTATGCCAGCAGGGCTTACGGTCATAGGAACAAAAAGCAAAAAATTTGCTAGTGGGTCACTAGAAGTAGTAGTGAATGGTACCATTTTCATCCCCTGATTCCTGGATCTGTGATTCCTGGCTATAAGAAAAGCAGCACCGTATATTGGACACCGATTCAAATCATATACACCATTCTGGAGAACTTCGCCTCAGCCCTGCAATATTGCCACCTTGCTGGTACTGTAACTGTGTCTTCAAAAGGCTGTTCCACCATTTTACTGATAGTTGCTTCAAGATGGTGGCGAACATGGTAATATCAGTGAATTCCATGAGCATGGACAATTACCACACTTCTTCTGCTGATAAATGAGTTTCTTGATCACAAGCAATGCTATTTAGAATACTATAATGGTGGATATGGCATTAGGTAAGTCCATGGATGGTACTTTTGCCAGAAGGACTGTGTGCAAGGAAGGCAAATATATTTGTTAATTGTTATTCACATCTGCAGGAATCAGCCATTGTTTTTTTTTCTAATTTATTTAACTTTTATTTATTTTTGGCTGTGTTGGGTCTTCATTGCTGTGTGCGGGCTTTCTCTAGTTGTGGTGAGTGGGGGCTACTCCTTGTTGTGGTGTGCGGGCTTCTTATTGCAGTGGCTTCTCTTGTTGTGGAGCACGGGCTCTAGGCTTGCAGGCTTCAGTCGTTGTGGCACACGGGCTTCAGTAGTTGTGGCTTGCGGGCTCTAGAGCGCAGGCTCAGTAGTTGTGGTGCATGGGCTTAGTTGCTCTGCAGCATGTGGGATCTTCCTGGACCAGGTACTGAACCTGTGTCCCCTGCATTGACAGGCAGATTCTTAACCACTGCACCAACAGGGAAGCCCCATTGTTCATTTTTAATCTAGGACACATATAAATATCCATGGAGACTACACTTACATAAATATATTTTCAGATTCTACAGTGATTGGAATCATGAAATTAGTGGCACTCAGCTGCTTTAGCTCTCTAGGCATATATATTTTTTCTTCATCAATCAGCTCTCTGCCAGGGACAAATGCATGGTTACATTTTATCCAGATTGTCCCATTGTTTAAAAGAAGGCTATTTAAATAACTTGATATATGTTCAGTTTCACGACTTCACGGCATACTTTGAGCTGGGTACATAACTATGTTAGTATATTATTTTATGGAACTTGTCTCTGGGGCACATTCATCCAATCATCCTGTTCTTTATAGAGAATCTGGAAGGATTTTGGATGCTCTGTAGAGAATGGAGCAAGAACTAGTGTTATTCATGTTGCCTGTTTCACTCCAACTGGTTCAGAAGCTGATTAAAAAAAAAAAAAGAGTATGGGAATGGGACTTTGGAATAGACAAAAACTGAATTGAAGACATGACTTCTGTTTGTTATTACTGTTTTGCAAGAGACACACATTTGTCTATTACTAAAGCTATTTTAACTGAATAAAATATTTGAATTGGGTTGTGCCATTTAATAGAGTTTTTAATTGCATTACAGATACTTCTCAAGCACAAATTTGTAATATAAGCACACAGAGTATATAAATACATAGTTTATTTCTGTATAATCTTTATATTTCTGACTCACTTATAGTTGTTAATGGAATCCAGGTCAATAAAACAGTTATGGAGAGAATGAATGCTATAGTTTTCTAAACTTTCATACTCACACATTGCTCTTTCTTGAAAACTGCTCACTTCTTCAGTATCATAGCATTGAAATATTGTGTAACAAGTTGAAAGCATTTGTCGGAATGCATAGCTTACTTAACAATCTGCCTTTGCTTGGTGTTGTGATTTTCCTACTTGACACAAATAACTCATAACTGTTAATCTTTTAGAAGCTTATGACTTAGGGCAATTCAGGTATCATTATCCTCATTAATAGAAGAAACAGCCACAAACGCATTGAAAGTAAAAGGATGAAAAATATATATCAAAGAAAAAGCAACCATAAGAAATCTGGTTTGGCTATTTTAATATCAGAAAAAAATAGCCTTTAAAGGTTATTACTAGAGATAAAGTGGGACATTTTATAATGGTAAGAGGGCCAATTCATCAGTAATATAAAACAATTATAAATATACCTGCACCTAATAAGAAAGCACCAAAAGGCATGAAGAAAAAACTGAAAGAAAGGCAGATAGAAATAAACAACTTAACAATATTAGTAGGAGACTTTAGCACCTATCTTTCAATAATGAATAGGACAACTAGGCAGGATATCAACAAGGAAACAGAATATTTGAACAAGACTATACATCAACTAGACCTAATAGACATCTACAGAACTTTCCACCCAACAGTAGCACAATATATGTTCTTCTCAAGCACACATGGAACATTCTCCAAGATAGATCATATGCTAGGCAAAAATATAAACATTTTAAATGAATTAAACTATACAAAATATATTCTCTGACCACAATGGAATGAAATTAGAAGCCAATAAAAGAAAGAAATCTGGCAGATTCACAAATATGCTGAAATTAAACAACACACTCCTAGCTAACCAATGGTCAAAGAAGAAATGAAATCAGAATATATACAGAACATTTTGTCCTCAAGGATAAGATATGAGAAAACATTTAAATACATATTTCATAAAAGAAGATATTCAAAAATCAGAAAAGCATAAGAGAATATGTTCAACATTGATAGTCATTAGGGAGATGTTAAAATCACAACGAGGTACCATTGCACCACGTTAGAATCACTAAAATTAAAACGACTAATCATATCAAGTGTTGACAACAATGGAGAACAACTGGAGCTCTCATACATTGCCGATCAGTATGCAAAATGGTATAGTCACTTTGAAAAACATCGCAGTATCTTAAACCATTAAACATATACTCTACATATATACACTATATGGCCCAGAAATCACATTCTTAGTATTGCCCCAAGATATTTAAAGCATAAGTCCACACAAAAATTTACACACAATATTTATAGCAGCAGTATAGTTATCCTCCTAAATGGAAACAACCCAAAAATCCATCAACTGCTAAGTGGATAAACAAACCGTGCTATATTCATATTAAAGAATATTGTTCATCAGTTAAAAGAAAGAAAATATTAATATATATAAAAGCATGGATGGATGTCAAGGACATTATGCTCCATCAAATAAGTCAAATATAAAAGGCAAGATACTATATGAATTCATTCATATAAAATTCTATAAAAGACAAAATTACAGTGACAGAAAGCAGATCAGTGGTTGTAAGAGATAAGGTTCCAGATGTAGATCAACAGCAAAGGGACAAGAGGAAACTTTTTAAGGATATGGAACTAATTTATATTTTGATTGCATTTGTGGCAGCCAGTTCTCCATTTTAATAAATTTGACTTTAATGAATATAATTAATTTTTAGAAAGGCATGAAGTGATTGGAAATGGACACCATCTTATTTACATGTAATTGCAAGTAAATATAGAGCAATTTATGCATCTCTCAGTCTGCAAAGTATTTCTTCACACACAGTGGTAAATTTTATATATATTTTATATGGAATCTATCACAGATTATATTGAATATATATCACATGTATATGTGATTTTTGCTTTAGAAACAATAATAAAATAAATACACATGTAACCAATACTCAGCTAAGAAACATAATATTGCCAGCATTTTAAAGACCCTTTTGTACCTGGGTCTAATGTGATCTCCATTCATCCCATCAGAGTAATCACTGTCTGGAATTTTGTGTAACTTATTCCTTTTCCTTTCTTTATAATTTTATCACAGTGTGATAAAACTTTATAGTGTGTATCCCTAAACTATATGTTGTTTAAGTATATACTATTACCACTCTTTAAGTGCTGATCATAGGCATTTTCATATGCTTAACAATGTCTAAAATTAATCAATATCTTTAAACTTTTCCTGACAAAATATATTAGAATAATTTTATTCCAATAAACCCAATCCCAAATTATAAGTTCCTGCCCAATGTTTACTTTTTTTAAACCTTAAAAGTAGACATCAATAATATTACTTTACCATTTTTTTTTAAAGATTTACGCACTTGTATGGTGGTTTTGCTTATTATTCTTTTGTATTTCTTTAAAACCTCTTCTAAGATTATTCTTCTTCCTCCTGAAGAATGTCCCTTAAAAGTTTCAGTTTTTGTTACATGAAAATATCTTTATTTACCCTGATTTGTGAAAAATAGTTTCAATGCCTCTACAACTCTAACTTGACAAGGTTATTGTCTTTCATTTTGATAAAGATATTATTTCATGGCCTTCTCTCTTCAATTACTGCTCTTGAGAAGTCAGTGTACTTGTCAGTTTTTGTAGGTTATCTGTATTCTCTCTGGCTATTTTTAAGATGTTACCAGTTTTGTATTTTGTACTTTTACTGTGATACAGATTTATTTAATTTTACTCTTCTTGTGAACTGTGGTTTTCTGGCTCTTTAGATTGGTGTTATTGATACATTTTGGGGAATTCTCTGCCATCCTCTCTTGATGTTTCCTTGGCACTCTTGATTAAATATGTCATAATTTACCACTCTTCTCTATGTTTCCTAAACTACCATTCATATTTTTTTCTTCTTTTTGTCTCATTGTGCTAATTTAATAATTTCTTCAGACTATATTTCTTTTTATTTTATTTTATTTTTTAAACATCTTTATTGGAGTATAATTGCCTTACAATGGTGTGTTAGTTTCTGCTTTATAACAAAGTGAATCAGTTATACATATACATGTGTTCCCATATCTCTTCCCTCTTGCGTCTCCCTCCCTCCCACCCTCCCTATCTCACCCTTCTAGGTGGTCACAAAGCACCGAGCTAATCTCCCTGTGCTACGCTATTTCTTTTTAACAATTTTCTCATCATTTGTGTTTAATCTGCTCTGCAAGCCCTCCACTGTCTTTCTAAACTAAATGGTTAATTTCTTCATTCAAAGAATTATTTTTGTTCTCCTTCCAAATCTATTTCAAACTTTGTGAAAGTACTTTAGTCAGCTTTCACAATATTAGTAATCTTTATGTCTTTAAGCATATTTAACATCCATATTTCATGTTCTATTCCTTATAACTTTACAATATAAAGTAACTATGAACTAATACTTATTTTCATTATTTTTGCTAAGTGTCATTCATGAATAATGTTTTCTGATATAGTTTTTAAGTTTTGATTTTTAATTTTTGTTATTTGGAACTTTGTGGCAGTTTGTTGTGGCAGTCCCCCAGAGAGGATGTGGTTTGTGTATTGCCAAGTGTCTCGGCATTTTATAATACTTCAAACATTTAATTCAGGATTTTTTCTTTCTGGCCAAACAAATAGTGTGAATTGAAACCCCATGTTCAAGTGAGGATTGAGGTTACATGAAGATTTAGTTTTCTTCTCCACTTCTCTACTCAGGGCCAAGACCAATATAAGCAAGTGTTCATCTTCCTTTATCAAGACTGTCTCTCCCTCTGTCTCTCTGTCTCTCCCTCATCTCTTTTTCTCTCACGTGCATGCGTGTGCACACACATACACACACTTTCTCCCTCTATGTCATTGTAGCATTTTAGCATGTGAGCGTTACTCAAGGCTTTTTGATCTAGTGAAGGTCATAGGATTTGTCTTTTCATTCCCACATGTGTATGCCTGATTAAAATTCAAGTTGTATTCAACAAGGGATGGGAAAAATCCCAGAAAAAACTCCAGTTTCAGTGCTCATTTACCAACCTATATGCCTACTTTCTCATTAATCCTGGCCTCTAAGTGTTTCACTTTCATTCTTAATAATTTATTCGTGCATTTATAAGGAGAGTTTTATATTTCACCTAGCAGTTTCTCCAGTTATGTTGCTAACTATATTCTTAGAAACTGAAATCTGCCATATGTGTTTTGCAATTTATTTCATGATTGTTTTATGATATGTTTATCATGATGCTACATAGTCAATGCCGAATCCTCTATCAAACTGTAAAAAAGTTAAAAATATAATCTGTATGGCTCTGCGGGGCCAAATCCAAAGCTAAACCCCAGGGGCTGTGAGAACAAAGAAGAGAAAGGGAAATCTCTCCCAGCAGCCTCAGGAGCAGTGGATTAAATCTCCACAGTCAACTTGATGTACACTGCATCTCTGGAATACCTGAATAGACAAAGAATGATTTCAAAATTGAGGCAGTGGACTTTGGGAGCAACTGTAGAATTGGGGCTTGCTTTCTGCATCTAATTTGTTTCTGGTTTTATGTTTATCTTAGTGGTATTTAGAGCTTATTTTCAATTGTAGATTTGTTTATTGATTTGATTGCTCTCTTCCTCTTTTTTTTTAAAACATATATATATTTTTTCCTTTTTCTCTTTTTGTGAGTGTGTATGTGTATGCTTTTTGTGTGATTTTGTCTGTATACCTTTGCTTTTGCCATCTGTCCTAGGGTTCTGTGTATCCTTTTTTTTTTTCCTACAGTTTTTAGTGCTTGTTATCATTGGTGGATTTGTTTTCTGGTTTGGTTGCTCTCTTCTTTCTTTCTTTCATTTTTTAATTTTCTTTTCTATTTCATATAACTTTTTAAATTTTTTTATTTTAAATAATGTGTTTCTATTGTTTATTTTAATAACTTTATTTTTATCTTTCATTCTTTTTTTCATTTTTTTTCTCCCTTTTCTTGTGAGCCATGTGGCTGAGAGGGTCTTGGTGCTCTTCACGGGTGTCAGGCCTGTGCCTCTGAGTGGGGAGAGCCGAGTTCAGGACATAAGCCTACCAGAGACCTACTGGCTCCATGTAATATCAAACAGCAAAAGCTCTCCCAGAGATCTCTATTTCAATGCTAAGACCCAGCTCCATTCAACGACCAGCAAGCTACAGTGTTAGACACCCTATGCCAAACAACTAGCAAGACAGGAACACAATGCTACCCATTAGCAGAGACGCTAATTAAAATCATGATAAGTTCACAGACACCCCAAAACACAGCACCGGATGTGGTACCACCCACCAGAAAGACAAGATCCAGTCTCATCCACCAGAACACAGGCACCAGTCCCCTCCACCAGGAAGCCTACACAACCCACTGAAACAACCTTAGCCACTGGAGGCAGACACCAAAAACAACGGGAACTACGAACCTGCAGCCTGCAAAAAGGAGAGCCCAAACACAATAAGTTAAGCAAAATGAGAAGACAGAGAAACACACAGCAGATGAGGGAGCAAAGCAAAACACCACCAGACCAAACATATGAAGAGGAAATGGGCAGGCTACCTGAAAAAGAATTCAGAGTAATGATAGTAAAGATGATCCAAAATCCTGGAAATAGAATGGAGAAAATACAAGGCACGTTTAACAAGGACCTAGAAGACCTAAAGACCAAACAAGCAATGATGAACACAATAAATGAAATTAAAAATTCTCTAGAAGGAATCAATAGCAGAATAACTGAGGCAGAAGAACTGATAAGTGACCTGGAAGATAAAATAGTAGAAAAAACTACCACAGAGAAGAATAAAGAAAAAAGAATGAAAAGAATGGAGGAGAGTCTCAGAGACCTCTGGGACAATATTAAATGCACGAACATTCGAATTATAGGGGTCCCAGAAGAAGAAGAGAAAAAGAAAGGGACTGAGAAAATATATGAAGAGGTTACAGTTGAAAACTTCCCTAATATGGGAAAGGAAATAGTCAATCAAGTCCAGGAAGTGCACAGAGTCCCATACAGGATAAATCCCAGGAGAAACATGCCAAGACACATAGTAATCAAACTATCAAAAATTAAATACAAAGAAAACATATTAAAAGCAGCAAGGGAAAAGCAACAAATAACATACAAGGGAATCCCCATAAGGTCAACAACTGATCTTTCAACAGAAACTCTGCAAGCCAGAAGGGAGTGGCAGGACATATTTAAAGTGATGAAAGGGAAAAACCTACAATCAAGATTACTCTACCCAGCAAGGATCTCATTCAGATTTGACGGAGAAATTAAAACCTTTACAGACAAGCAAAAGCTAAGATAATACAGCACCAAAAACCAGCTTTACAACAAATGCTAAAGGAACTTCCCTAGGCAGGAAACACAAGAGAAGGAAAAGACCTAAAATAACAAACCCAAAACAATTAAGAAAATGGTAGTAGGAACATACATATCGATAACTACCTTAAATGTGAATGGATTCAATGCTCCAACTGAAAGACGTAGACTGGCTGAATGGATACAAAAACAAGACCCTTCTATATGCTGTCTACGAGAGACCCACGTCAGACCTAGGGACACATACACACTGAAAGTGAGGGGATAGTAAAAGATATTCCATGCAAATGGAAATCAAAAGAAAGCTGGAGTAGCAATTCTCATATCAGACAAAATAGATTTAAAAATAAATACTATTACAAGAGACAAAGAAGGACACTACACAATGATCAAGGGATGAATCCAAGAAGAAGATATAACAACTGTAAATATTTATGCACCCAACATAGGAGCACCTCAATACATAAGGCAAATGCTAACAGCCATTAAAAGGGAAATTGACAGTAACACAATCATAGTAGGGGTCTTTGACAACCCACTTTCACCAATAGATAGATCATCCAAAATGAAAATAAATAAGGAAACACAAGCTTTAAATGATACATTAAACAAGATGGACTTAACTGATATTTATAGGATATTCCATCCAAAAGCAACAGAATACACTTTCTTCTCAAGTGCTCATGAAACATTCACCAGGATAGATCATATCTGGGGTCACAAATCAAGCCTTGATAAATTTAAGAAAATTGAAATTGTATCAAGTATCTGTTCCAACCACAACACTATGTGACTAGATATCAATTACAGGAAAAAAGCTGTAAAAATACAAACACATGGAGGCTAAACAATACACTACTAAATTACCAAGAGATCACTAAAGAAATCAAAGAGGAAATCAAAAAATACCTAGGAACAAATGACAATGAAAACACGATGATCTAAAACCTACAGGATGCAGCAAAAGCAGTTCTAAGAGGGAAGTTTATAGCAATACAATCCTACCACAGGAAACAACAAACATCTCAAATAAACAACCTAAACTTACACCTAAAGCAATTAGAGAAAGAACAACCAAAAAACCCCAAGGGAGCAGAAGGAAAGACATCATAAAGATCAAATAAGAAATAAATGAAAAAGAAATGAAGGAAACAATAGCAAAGATCAATAAAACTAAAAGCTGGTTCTTTGACAAAATAAACAAAATTGATAAACCATTAGCCAGACTTATCAAGAAAAAAAGGGAGAAGACTCAAAACAACAGAATTAGAAATGAAAAAGAAATAACAACTGACACTGCAGAAATACAGAGGATCATGAGCGTTTAGTACAAGCAACTCTATGCCAATAAAATGGACAACCTGGAAGAAATGGACGCATTCGTAGAAAAGCACACAACCTTCAGGGACTGAACCAGGAAGAAATAGAAAATATAAACAGATCAATCACAAGCACTGAAATTGAGACTGTGATTAAAAATCTTCCAACAAACAAAAGCCCAGGACCAGATGGCTTCACAGGTGAATTCTATCAAACATTTAGAGAAGAGCTAACATCTATCCTTCTCAAACTCTTCCAAAATATTGCAGAGGGAGGAACACTCCCAAACTCATTCTACGAGGCCACCATCACTCTGATAACAAAACCAGACAAAGATGTCACAAAGAAAGAAAACTACAGGCCAGTATCACTGATGAACACAGATGCAAAAATCCTCAACAAAATACTAGCAAACAGAATCCAACAGCACATTAAAAGGATCATACACCAAGGTCAAGTGGGGTTTATCCCAGGAATGCAAAGATTCTTCAATATACGCAAATCAACCAATGTGATATACCATATTAACAAACTGAAGCAGGAAAACCATATGATCATCTCAACAGATGCAGAAAAGGCTTTCAACAAAATTCAACACCCATTTATGATAAAAACCCTCCAGACAGTAGGCATAGAGGGAACTTACCTCAACATAATAAAGGCCATATATGACAAACCTACAGCCAACATCGTTCTCAATGGAGAAAAATTGAAAACATTTCCACTAAGATCAGGAACAAGACAAGGTTGCCCACTCTCACCACTGTTATTCAACATAGTTTTGGAAGTTTTAGCCACAGCAATCAGAGAAGAAAAAGAAAGAAAAGGAATCCAAGTCAGAAAAGAGGAAGTAAAGCTGTCACTGTTCGCAGATGACATGTTATATATAGAGAATCCTAAAGATGCTACCAGAAAACTACTAGAGCTAATCAATGAATGTGGTAAAGTAGCAGGATACAAAATTAATGCACAGAAATCTCTTGCATTCCTATACAGTAACGACAAAAAATCTGAAAGAGAATTTAAGGAAACACTCCCATTTACCACTGCAACAAAAAGAATAAAATACCTAGGAATAAACCTAGCTAAGGAGACAAAAGACCTGTATGCAGAAAACTATAAGACACTGATGAAAGAAATTAAAGATGTTACAAACAGATAGAGAGACATACCATGTTCTTGGATTGGAAGAATCAACATTGCGAAAATGTCTATACTACCCAAAGCAATGTACAGATCCAATGCAATCCCTATCAAACTACCAATGGCATTTTTCACAGAACTAGAACAAAATACTTCACAATGTGTATGGAAACACAAAAGACCCCGAATAGCCAAAGCAATCTTAGAACGAAAAACGGAGCTGGAGGAATCAGGCTGACTTCAGACTATATTACAAAGCTACAGTAATCTAGACAGTATGGTAATGACACAAAAACAGAAATATAGATCAATGGAACATGATAGAAAGCCCAGAGATTAAACCCATGCACATATGGTCATCTTATCTTTGATAAAGTAGGCAAGACTATACAATGGAGAAAAGACAGCCTCTTCAATAAGTGGTGCTGGGAAAACTGGACAGCTACATGTAAAAGAATGAAATTAGAACACTCTCTAACACCATACACAAAAATAAACTCAAGATGGATTAAAGACCTAAATGTAAGGTCAGACACTATCAAACTCTTAGACGAAAACATAGGCAGAACACTCTATGACATAAATCACAGCAGGATCCCTTTTGACCCACTTCCTAGAGAAATGGAAATAAAAACAAAAATAAACAAATGGGATCTAATGAAGCTTAAAGGCTTTTGCACAGCAAAGGAAACCATAAACAAGAGGAAAAGACAACCCTCAGAATGGGAGAAAATATTTGCAAATGAAGCAACTGACAAAGGATTAATCTCCAAAATATACAAGCAGCTTATCCGGCTCAATATCAAAAAAAAACAAACAACCCAATCCAAAAATGGGCAGAAGACCTAAATAGACATTTCTGCAAAGAAGATATACACGTTTCTAACAAACACATGAAAGGATGCTCAACATCACTAATCATTAGAGAAATGCAAATCAAAACTACAATGAGCTATCACATCACACCAGTCAGAATGGCCATCATCAAAAAATCTACAAACAATAAATGCTGGAGAGGGTGTGGAGAAAAGGGAACCCTCTTGCACTGTTGGTGGGAATGTAAATTGATACAGCCACTATGGAGAACAGTATGGAGGTTCCTTAAAAAACTAAAAATAGAACTACCATGTGACCCAGCAATCCTACTCCTAGGCATATACCCAGCGAAAACCATAATTCAAAAAGGGTCACGTACCACAATGTTCACTGCAGCACTATTTACAATAGCCGTGACATGGAAGCAACCTAAATGTCCATCAACAGAGGAATGGATAAAGAAGATGTGGTACATATATACAATGGAATATTACTCAGCCATAAATAGGAACAAAATTGGGTCATTTATAGTGACATGGATGGACCTTGAGTGTGTCATGTAGAGTGAAGTAAGTCAGAAAGAGGAAAACAAATATCATATATTAATGCATATATATGTTGAATCTGAAAAAAAAATGGTTCTGAAGAACCTAGGGGCAGAACAGGAATAAAGACAGAGATGTAGAGAATGGACTTGAGGACACGGGGAGGGGGAAGGGTAAGCTGAGGCGAAGTGAGAGAGTGGTATGGACATATATACAGTGCCAAATATAAAATAGCTAGTTAGTGGGAAGCAGCCACATAGCACAGGGAGATCAGCTTGGTGCTTTGTGTCCACCTAGAGGGGTGGGATAGGGAGGGTGGGAGGTAGACGCAAGAGGGAGGAGAAATGGGGATATATGTATATGTATAGCTGATTCACTTTGTTATACAGCAGAAACTAACACACCATTGCAAAGCTATTACACTCCAATAAAGATGTTAAAAAAAATAAAATAAAATAAAAACAATAGAAAAGATCAATGAAATTAAGAGCTGGTTCTTTGAAAAGAGAGGCAAAATTGATAAACCTTTTGCCAGACTTATCAAGAGAAAAAGAGAGAGACCCCAAATAAATAAAATCAGAATTGAAAGAGGAGAAATTACAATCGATAACAGAAAAATACAAGGGATCATAAGAGAATACTATGAATAATTATATGCCAAAAATTAGACAGCCTAGAAGAACCAGATAAATTTCTAGAAACATACAATCTTCTAAGTCTAAATCTTGAAGAAATAGAAAATCAGTAATCAAAAACCTCCTAACAAACAGAAGTCCAGGGACAGATGGCTTCACAGGGGAATTTTGTCAGATATTTAAAAAGAGTTAATACCTATCCTTCTCAAATTATTCCAAAAAATTGAAGAGGAAGGAACCCTTTCAAAATCATTTTTCAAAGCCAGGATTACCCTAATTCCAAAAGGAGACAAAGATACTACCAGAAAACGAAAATTGCAGGCAAATAACCTTGATGAACTTAGATTCAAAAATCTGCAACACAGTATCAGGAAACAGAATTCAACAATACATTAAATAATTATATACTATATGATACTATATGCAGAAAACCTCAAGACTCCAGCAAAAAAATTATTAGAACTAAAAAACTCAGTAAGGTTGCAGGATAAAAAATTAATATACAGAAATCTGCTGCATTTCTATACAGTATTAACATCTATCAAAAAGAGAAATGAAGAAAACAATCCCATTTACAACTGCACTACCAAGAATAAAATACCCAGGAATAAATTTAACCAAGGATGTGAAAGACCTGCACTCTGAAAACCCTAAGACATTGATGAAAGATATTAAAGATGACACAAATAAATGGAAATATATACTGTGCTCATGGATTTGAAGAATCTATTGTTAAAGGGTCCATTACCCAAAGCAATCTACAGATTTAATGCAATCCCTATCAAAATTCCAATGGCATTTTTCACAGAACTAGAATAATCCTAAAATATGTATGGAACCATAAAAAGACCCCAAATAACCAAAAAAATCTTGAGAAAGAAGAACAAAGTTGGAGGTAACATGCACCCTAATTTTAAACTATACTCCGAAGCTATAGTAATCAAAACAACATGGTACTGGCACAAAAACAGACACACAGATCAATGGAACAGAATAGAGAGCCTAGAAATAAACCCACGCACCTACGGTCAATTAATCTATGACAAAGGAGGCAAGAATAGCAATGGGGCAAAGACAGTCTCTTCAATAAATGGTGTTGTATTTGTTTTTATAGTACCTCAGAGCTTGAAGAGGGTGATGGCAGAAGTAGCAAAGTCTCTTTAGGCCTAGGCTCTGGAATTTGCTGTATTAGTTTTCTATTACTGCTATAACAAATTACTAGAAAATAAGAGACTTAAAACAGCACATTTATGGGAAGAGAGGAGTATACTGCAGTGAAGAGTAAGAAAATTCACTGTCTATTTTTAACCTCCTGGGATTACTACAATTAAATCTTTTTGTTTAATTCTATTTGTAATTGGAAATATTTGGCACAACCAAATTTTCAAAGTTAGGAATCAATAGAATTATCTGGAGAATTACTAAGTCATAAAGTTAATTCTCTCTTTAAACTGTAGCTATGATCAGAGAAAACTGAGTTTTGTTTTATATAGAAGTAAAACTTCAAGAAACTCTGTGTAGGGCAATTTAACGAGTCAACATATTAAGATGAAAATAGGACCTGTTTATGATAGAGCAAAGACTAAGGTTTGTGAGCAAATGCTCAACTTGGGACAACTTTATTCCATTCCATTCCATTTCATATATTCGGAATGAGTCATTCTTCTTCTTTGATCTGATATATCTCTCTCCTGTGACTGCTGTTCGTTATGAATCTGCTAACAAAAATGCAGTTCTTGTTTTATCCCTTCAAAGTAGCCCTTTTTTCCAAAGAGGAAATATGAAGACAAATTAGCAAAGGATGTTTTCTTTGATGACCAAGTGCTTCTGAAGTTTTCATAGAAATACAACTTTCAGCCAACACTTACTTTTTTAACTTCTAACGGGTGTATTAAAATATCATTACTTCTGCTTTAAATAAGAAACACTTATTCACATAGTAATAGGGTTTTTTCCTAGCTTAACATCTCAAATGTAATACACCACTTTTACTCCTTTTACTTTATTGTTATAATGAAACATAAGCAACGATTAAATGTAAGAAGATAATTTGAAAAATCATTAATTTTGTATAAAGTTAACTTGGTTGAAGTCATACAACTTTTACCAAGGTATACATATATCTATATAGATATAGATATCTATATCTATAGACATATATAGATATATATACCTAAATATTGATAATATGATAGAATTCCAAGGATTTTTGAATGTGTAAATAGCAGATTTATATCAAAATTCTCAGATATAACATTTGATGATTAGCAATTTCTACTGAGTAAAATTTAGCTCTAGTTTTTGGTTCAGAAGTTATGACAACCTGAGATTTAAGTTTCTACTGTTTTGTTATTTAAATAAATATTTCTATGATTTTTATACTGTTGAGAATATAGTTTGCCGTAAATTTTTGGTAATTACTTTTTTTAGGTACTGAAGTGAAATTTGGTAACCTATGTTTATAAAATTTGTTTTAAATGTTTAGAATTGTGTTTTCTAAATTTTAATTATCAATTTTTCTTAATTTATTTAGTTAGTCCCAGAATATAAAAGAGCACAGTGGGGCAGCAGCTCAGATTTGACAATATTCTTCCTTGTATGGATTGTGTTACCAGCAGGATATATTCCTTTTGGATACTCTGGAGGCCAAATGACTCTATAGTAAAGCATGCTGCATCTGCTCCTATACTTTGTGGCCTCCCCACCTCCATAAATGTCTGGAGTAAGTGAATGAAAACTTATTATAACTTTTTATTCTGTGTGTGTGCGTGTGCACGCGTGCACACGTGTTGGTGGTAGTCTTTCCCATACATCTATATCCTACCTGAAAGGCTGCAAATGGAAAGAAAAAAAAAGTGTTTTTGTCTTTCATTCTTTTCATTGCAAATAATACAGATAGAATCAAGTTAGCACAAATAGAGAGTTATTATGAGAATGATTATGAATAAAGGGGCATCTTATAAAAATCCAAGATAATGAGACTTTACAGTATTTGCCTTTCAGAGTGATTTCTAGACTTTAGTTAGAGTGTGGTTCCAAATTAATGCAGCTTTAGAAAAATTTTCAGCAGTTACTACAGAGCTTCATTGTGATATTCCAGTAGTAATCTTTTTCAACTATATTCTGCATATCTGCCTTTTTATTTCACACTACCAATTGGCCTTCTCTAATAATTCATAATTTGTATTTCCTTACCTTTTTGAATTTCATCTCATGGCACTCCACATTTGTTCCCTCATAACCATTTACATTTTTTTTTTTATCATTAAAGGGGCAGCTTCCTTCTATGTTTTTTCGTTCAAGTTTCCAAAATAGGCTATGTGATTTTTCACAGTTGAGCTAGACCAAGAAATGGATTTGTCAGCTCTTGGGTCAATAGTCCCTTCTTAGTCCAATTGGTTCTGGCCAGGATGAGATGAGTGTAGGGGGACATATAAATAATGACTCTCCAGGCATCAAGGGTTTTAAATGGAGCAGTTTCCATTAGAAAGGAGTAACAGAGTGGCAGATAGCATGAGTGGCATATATAATGCGGGCATACAACCCAAGGACAAATGCAAAGGAATAGCATGAACTTCTGAGAGTAAAATTCAAAATGAACTAAGGCATAGGAAAATGCCAAATAAAGCAGATCTTTTTCAAAGCATTTTCATCTGCAAAATTGAGCTTTATGGCTTTCCTGTCCCATACAAATTAATTTTTTTGTTGTTTTACCTGCAACAAAAAGCCTATGAATAAGAACATGTGGTACTTGAGTCAAAATGCTCTTATGTGAAGGTTCAAAAGGTGTTTCTTTTCATTATGTAAATTATTTGTTATGAATTGAGATGAGATTTATGTTACTTAAATGAAAAATTTTATAGAAAAAAATATTTATATTAAAATCCTTATTTGTTAACTTATTTTTAACCCTGAGCTAAACAATGATTTGGTGAAATGTCATATCCTGAGTATGGAATTTATGGTATCCTTTCTAAATCAAAATCTTCCCTTGTATTTACATAATGTCAATCGCCAAAGAGTTCAAAGCACTTGACAAACATTTCTCAACAAGCCTTAATGGATTTTAAAATTAAATTAAGGAAGAGCATGTCGCACTGCATACATGCATGCGTATTCAATATTCATTTCTCCTTGTCATTGCCTCCCACTCTTTTTAACATTCTTACCCTTCATATTTTTAAAATTCACCCTTGGAATATTCCTCTGATCAATAAAAATTACAACTGAATTCTAATTTGCCCAAGGTCATAGAGCCCGCAAATAGGAAAATTTAAGACATTACACAATTCTTTTAATAGCACTGAAACACATATTCTGTATGTCTTAGATGTATATCATTAGAGAGTAGGGTGTCATGCATCTTGTAATAGCCAATGCAATATTGCCCCATCACCCTTCAAAAGAGAAGCTCTGCTCCCATTCTAGGGAATCTTTCAACTTCAAAAAAATTTTTTTTTAAAGTTTCATTATTTTCATCAAGCTGTTTGTTCTTCATAAGGTTCATTAAGACAACTATAGATGACTTTCACTGTAGTTTTTATTAAAATGTCAAATTATAATAAATATTTTTAAAAGGTTTTCATCCATAGACTTCACTGCAGCTTTATTGAAACCTCAATTGTAAGAAACCTGCCAGCTTGTGAAACAAACATTTATCTCTCTGTTTATCTATCTGTCCATCTATTCATCCATCTACTTATACCTGTTATGGGTACTTTCTCCCTATAGGAGCCTGTCAAATTAAATACATTATAATCAAGTTGTCAAGAGCTGACTGTACATCCATTAAAATAAAATTCACCTGGGTGCCATAATCACATAGTTATTTTATCTTTTAAAGAGATATTTTATAGAGTTGCCATATGATCCGGCAATCCCACTCCTGGGCATACATTCAGACAAAACCATAATTCAAAGAGATACATGCACCACTATCTTCACAGCAGCACTATTCACAATAGCCAAGACATGGAAACAACCTAGATGTCCATCAACAGATGAATGGATAAAAAAGATGTGGTATACATACACAATGGAATACTACTCAGCCATAAAAAAGAATGAAATAAATGCCATTTGCAGCAACATGGACAGACCTAGAGATTATCACACTAAGTAAAGTAAGTCAGAAAGAGAAAGACAAATACCATAAGATATCACTTATATGTGAAATCTAATATATGACACAAATGAACTTATCTACGAAACAGAGTCACAGACATAGAGGCTCTGAAAATCAATCATACATCCTGTGTTTGGTCTATGTTATGTTCCTCCTTTGTGGTTGCCAAGGGGGAGAGGGGTTGGGGGAAGGATGGATTGGGAGTTTTGGATTAGTGGATGCAAACTATTATATACAGAATGGATAAACAAGAAGGTCCTACTGTACAGCACAGGGAAATATATTCAATATCCTGTGATAAACTGTAATGGAAAAGAAAATGAAAAAGGATATATATATATATGTATAACTGAGTCACTTTACTGTACCACAAAAATTAACACAACATTGTAAATCAACTATACTTCAATAAATAAATTTTTAAAAAAGAGATATTTTACTGTTAATACAAAATTAATTGGAAATTGCTTAGAAAAATCAGTGATCAAGTTAACCCCAAAGATATCTGGGTAAGCTTTACCTTAAAATTTTATTTTACCACGTGCAAAGCCTTTGGATGTTTAAGAGCATTTGAAGGTAAGTCAAAAATTATGTATTGTACTTCTATTGTTTACAGCTAAAATGATCTTAAACTGCTCTTATTAAGACCTATAACCACACCCTTCCAAATATATACCCAAAGCCCCACCTATAATACAGAACCATTTGCTGGTGCCCAATATTTGGCCATCAGTGTTTCCTTTAGATTAAGTTTTATCAGCATTTACTGCCCTTTAGAATTTCCTGGGAACTATTAAAAAAAAATCTCAAGCTGCCTCTCAGACCAATTCAGTCAAAATCTATGAGGTGGGACTCACGTATCAGTCTTTTTTAAAGGAGAACACTAAGTGAATCTAATGTCTATTCCATGCGGAGAGAGTAAAGTAAGTCTCTACCATGCATTGTCCCTTCTTTGTATTCTCTATGACATTTTGTGTCACCAAAGAGATGTGCTACTTGGATTTAACCAGAGATTCTTAACCTTTTCTTGGACAATGGACCACTTTGGCAATCTGGTGAATCCCATGGATCCCTTCTAAGAATAATATTTTTGTATAGGCAACACTTTATTTAATGGTGAATAGACTTGAAAAGGCTCTGACAATCAATGATACATCCTGTGTTTGGTCTATGCTATGTTCCTCCTTTGTGTGGGAGCAATACACATTAACTTTCCTGTGCTGAGTAAATGTTGAAACAGAGTCATTTGAGAATTCTGGGAATGAACACACTGCAATGATCACTTGAATTAAGCTAAAAAGAAAAAGGTCTGAAGAAATATCTACTGACATATAAACCCTTGTTCACATCTTAAAGACGTCACAAAGCCAGAAAACATGTTGAGTTCCATGTGTCTGAGTGGAGAAGGGGTGTTATTTCTAGAGAACGAAAAGATCATTTTTCAAAGTCATTTTCTGAAATAAGTGTGCCTCCGTTGATGGATCACATCAGAGTTATTCTTTGAAGCTTTAAGAATAAGTGAGAACTTCCGTGAAAAACAGATCGTGTGTGTGTGTGTGTGTGTGGCCACTGTGTTGGCAATTCTTGGAAAGATTTCCCTCCCCTGCTTTCCAGAGCTCAGCTGAGCAGGTGTTCGGGCTTTACCTGTTTCAGACAGTAGCCGCTATTCTCCCTCATCCCCACCTCCCAAGAGCCAGTTTTCCAGCTTCCAGATGTAAGGCCATTCCTCCCTCCCACCCACCTCACCTCCCCAAGGAAGAAAAATCTCTTTCAAAGAACTTGTAGAGAGAGGCGGTTTCTAAGCCCAGCCAATCCACCCACACTCCTCGATGTTGTAGTACATCTGTAAGCAGCTCTTTGCAGGAAACTGCCCTCAGCAGGAAGCCCCCTTTCTTGTCACTTTAGCAAACCTATATTGTAACTACATTTTAAACCAGACACCCCCATGCTCTACTCATCTCCCGCCCAAGCACATCTTTCCAATCTTTTAATCATACAATACCTTGCCTAACTTGTCGGTTCTTTCCGTAGATCAAAGTAGAAATGAAGGATAATTAACAGATGACTAGACCTCTTCCCTAGCTTCCCCTTCAGTAATCTCCTTAACAAACTGTGTGACCAAACTGTGTGAACAAGATAACGTCCAGAGGAAGATCACAGGGAGTCGACAACCCTGCACACAGTGGGGGGTGGTGACTACTCTGATCCCCTATCTCAATCATTAACAGATCACTTCCCTGTTTCCCTTTAAAAGATTTCATGGCTGAGCAGAATCTGCAGAGGCGGTTTTTGGGGGACGTTGAGTCCACCACCTCCCCAGATTGCTGGTATTCTGATTAAAGACATCTTGGTTTTCTATCAACACCTGTGAGTACTGATTTTGTAAGCAGGGAGCAGCGGAACCCAATTCATTCCATAACACATCTGCTGCTAATTATTACATCTTAATATAAGATATCCAGCACATGGGATATCCAGCAAGTAGGGGGATTTCCATGGGAACCCCTTCTGTTCCCTCTCACTCCGTGGGTTTTATTACCTGGGCTACCCCCGGGTTGGCTGCCTTCACCTTTGGCATGTGCTTAGGGAGGTGGCTACCCGCTCTGCCATGGACGCCCCAACGCGTCTGGGGGAAGACCTCACCCGGGGAGCCTTTTTGAGAGAGCCTTTCCACCGGCACGCCTAAGAGAAAAGCTCGGCCGAACCACCTGAAGGGAATTCATGGCCTACCACAAGCTCAGCTCTTCTGAAAAGACTATCTTGGAGACGCTGCCCATGCGTTTGGGAGAAAGTTTGAGTTCACGTCTTCACTGCTGGCTTCTAAATGCCATTTCAGATAAGGAATTTGGAAAACCCAACCTTGATCGTAAACAAGTGGTGGCTTGGGGAGTGATTCCTTAAAGAAGATGCCAACACCCCCCAACGCCCGCCCCAACCTCCGAGCCCCATGACCAGCCCTGCACAGAGCCCCGTCTGGAGCTGGCTTCTACTCCTCCCCACGCTCTCCCAGGAGCAGAGGGCGAGCGGACCCGGAAGAGGAGGGTGGCGAAAGTAACAAAAGAAACGTTCAAGTACCTTCGAGCCACTGTCGTGCTGGGACACCGTGGCATTGGGGCCCACGCCCTCCGCGAACGGCAGGATCCAGCCTTCGCCCTCTCCAGCCGCTACCAGGACCGGGCCGCAGCTGCAGGGAAGCAGAGGGGCCTCATTTACGTAGCGCCGCGCACAGGACGCACGGGAGAAGCTCCGCGGCCGGAAACGTCCGCGGCCGAAAACGGCCGCGGCACGACACGCCCGCGGCAGGACACGCCCGCGGCAGGACTTTTGACCTGACGTGGGGCGGGGTACCTGACCCCCTCTAACTGTCGAAGATCCACCGTGTCCCCCAAGAACGCGCCCGCTGGGTGGTCGTCCTGGAGAAGCCAAGCTGGACCAATCCAAGATCAAAGTTGGGGAAACAGCCAGGACCCACCCACGGCGAGGCGCCAGCCGCCTGCGGCCAAGCAGTTGACCTTCGGCTGACCCTGAGGTCGCTCCCGCATCACCCCAGGCTGCCTGAAAGCTTCGGGAAAGCGGCCTGGGGTTGGCGCTGGGGAGACTTTCTCTCGGAGGTGTTTGCTAAGCCGCCTCGGAGTAGCAGGCCCGGGTGTGCAGCCCGCAGGCCAGGCAGGGTGGGAGGAGGTTCCAGGACACAGAGGCTCCCGTGCGCGACAGCAGGAAGTTTTCCTGGGGACCAGAGAGGAGTCATTGTGCCAAAGTGTCAGACTTGCCTCGCGAGAGCTCATTTGTCCGAGTGTGTGTGTGAGAAAGAGAGCAAGAATAATATTTTAAGTGCATAAAATAAAATACATGGAATGGCAGTGGAAGAAAACCATTGACATAATTATCAAAATATTAAAAATTGTGATATAGTAATATATATACACATAGCAGTTAACTTGCTTAAAAACATATAACAGTGAATCTACTATCAGAATTTTTAAGAAGTGATGAACATCAGTGCCATTTACCTGCAACAGCTATAATGAATTAGAACAATATCCATTTTTCTGTCACTGAGGCAATCACAGTCCTAATAATGTGTTAGACTGTTGTCAACTTTTATAATAGAAGAAAATGCTGAATTTCAGTGACATTGCAGAGAAAAGAGAGATGTAATTTGTTCCCACCACCCAAGTTTATGAACATTCTGAATTTTATAAGAGGTCTGTGAACCCTAAATAATAACCCCTGGTGAAAAGTGTTTTCTGTGATAAACTGCAAATGTGTCTCAGTAGATATCACAAATAACATCTTAACACAGAAACTGACATAATTTTTAATCTAATTTGAGATGGAGGACCTTACATCAATGAGATACAGATAATTACTTTTCAGTGGCAAAAATGCTTAAATTATAAAGCTTTAGCCAGAGCAAATAGATATTGGGAGAAACTTTTACTGGTTGGCCTTAAGGTACAATCAGGTGACATGATGACATAAAGAAATTAAGAATTGAATGAGAAGTCAATTAGGGATAGAAAAGAAGTTGACAAGGCACTGAAAATAAACTTTCCCTGGTTTACAATTTTTGTTCAGGGTTGGACCAAGTCAAACTGATTTATCCTGGCAATTACGGCCTGGTGTGTGAACAGAGAATGGAGCTAGGTACAAAGGGGAAGTTAAGGGAAAACAGTATACATTTATATTCATTCCTCTATATCAGAGGTTAAGAAAAGAAAAAGGTAGGTGTTAAGAAGAGAAAATTAAGTGTGGTAATTAAACGGAGCAGGACCCTATGGTCGTTGACCCGCATGTCCTCAGCCTGCCTTTTGTCTGTGGAAAAATTTAGCCAAAGAATAAGTTTAATCAGAGAAGTGAGAAAATGCAGAAACAAAGTAAAACAGTCAAAGGAGACCGAATAATAATAGTTTAGTCATTAAGCATAGTCAAGGACCTTTAGTTCCTTCTCAAGGGCTATAGATAATATTCTGAGCCATATCCTGTGAGCTGTCTTGTAGATACTGAAACCCACACCAGGTGGAAGAAGTTAACTACATGATGACCAACTGTAGCCATGACATAAGCTGCCACAATTCTGAGAACTGGCCTCAGAGAAATGGGTACAAAATGACCCTGGAATTGAAGATTAACTATACTTAAAAGAATCAAGATGACGCTAGTCAGAACACCGCATGACCAATTTCAAGATGACTGTCAGAGCTGACTGCTGTTTCTGCACGTAGCCCCCTCCCTCCATCTATAAAAGCTCTTGCCCACTAATTGTCAGTGCTGAGGAGTCATCCTTTGGACAGGAGTCCTCCTTCCCTGCCCCCCCCCCACCCTCCGCCATTGCCGGCATCTGAAATAAAGCAAACTTTCCTTTCCACCAACCTTGCCTCTTTATTGGCTTTTGAGCCGCGAGCAGCTGGACCCCACTTTCGGTTACAGTAATACATTAAGTGATCAACTTTATTTCCTTTGATTTACTGTTTACTTTAAACTATTCTTTAGATTACTTTTTGAACAGAACTGTGAAGTGGTAAGTGTAAATCTTTTGTTGCATGCTTCGAATAGCAGCTTCCTCTTAAACACAGTTTTATGCCCTCTGCAACTGTTACCTGTCTGTGACTAGAGGGCCAGGAGCAAAGATTCGCATGCCTGGCTTTAATATTTCACAGATTTACTAACAGGTCTTTTAATTAATTCACAGATTTATTAAGATCTAACAGAATTTAGAGGCTAGTTGAATAGGGACAGTCATTGCTATTCTCTAGATCTACTTTTATTTAAGTCATTTAGAGGTAAATTACCAAATTAATGATGTGTTTCTATGCAAAAATGCATAAATAACTTGTGTTTAAGCAGAAATAATGTAGGCTGGCTAGAATGATGTTGCTGATTGACTGATTAGGGAGTAAAAGGTGAGGAGCATGATAAATGGAAATTCCAGATAAATTGAGGGTTATGTTTGAGTATTTTTTGGATAGCTTATTTGTAAATCTGAAAGCAGCTCTTTTGCCCCTTTCCTGTTCGCCCATTTCTGTTCTCTCTAACCTTGAAAGAACCTAATTACAGGAATGAGCTCACTAAGCAATTGAAACTAACTCCTGACTTATGCTCTCCTAAATGCACACCATGCCTTGTATAACCTGTTGATTCTTTTCCTAGATAAAAAGAAGTAAGAATGAAGAATTAAGCAGTTAAAAAATGACTAGCTTTCTACCCACAACATCCCCCCTAAGCAATCCTGCAGGCAGATCATTCAGGCAACATAATATCTGAAGAAAGAGTCAGCCAGTCTGCACACAATGGAGAATGATACAGAACCAAACCTCCTGCCTCGATGATTCACTGAGACTCTTCCCTCCATTTTTCCCTTTACAAACTGTCATGGCTGAGCAGAATCTTTGGAGTTGGTCTCTGGACATGAGTCCACCATCTCCCCAGATTGCTGGTTTGCTGATTAAAGCACCTTTCTTTTCTACCGACACTTGCCTCTCGAATTATTGGCACATGAGCTGCAAGCAGCCGAACCTGGGTTCGGTTACAAATCAGCCTGTTTGTAAAATCATATTGAATATCAGCTTTGTGTGTTGGTGTTTGTGTGTGTGTTTATTTCTTCTTCCTAGTCCTCTAAACGTGTATACAACTTCTCAGAAGATATGAAATACCCCTAAAGTAAGAGCAAAAAGAAAATTTGACATTTGGTGATATTCTGTTACAGTCAATAATTGCATTTCATGCCACTTTATTATCTCTGTAATGGACAGGCTACCCCAAATTCTAGCGGTATTATGTGAAAAACTGTAAATAATTGTGCAGAATTTATTGCTTTTATTAAAATGTATCATTTTAAATAAGAAAAAAGTCTTTATTCTTTATTTTTCATTCTAAAGCACATTGCTAATTCCATATAACTTCACTGGTTAATTCTACCAAACGTTTGAAGAAAAAATAAACACCAATCCTTTGCAAGCTCTTTCACAAAATAGAGGAGAAGGGGATATTCCCTAATTCATTCTATGGGGCCACTAATAGTCTGATACCAAAGCTAGAGAAAGACATCATAGGCAAAGGAAACCAAAGACCAGTATCCCTTTGAATTGCAAAATCCTCAAGAAAATACTAGCAAACCAAACTGAGGATATGAAAGAAACTTTACACCATGACCAATTGGGATTTAACCCAGAAATGCAAGAGTGGTTCAACATACAAAGCAAAATCAATGCAATACACTATACTAATAGAACAAATAAAAAATAATCATCTCAATAGACACACAAAAATGCATTTGACAAGATCCTACACATTTTAATTATAAAAACACTTAAAACATTGGGAATAGAAGGGTACTTTTTTAACCTCATAAGGGGCACCTATGAAAAACTCACAGCTAACATCATACTCAATGGAGAAAGACTGAAATATTTCTCCCTAAGATTGGAAAGAAAGACAATGTCCACTTTTGCCACTTCTGTTCAACATTTTACTGAAAGTTCTAGCCAAAGCAATAAGGTAAGAACATGAAAAAGAAGATTCAGATTGGAAAGAAATAATTAAATCTATCTTTTTACAGAAAGCATGATCTTATATATAGAAAACTTGAAGATTACAGACACAATGTATTAGATATAATGAGTTCAGCAAAGCTATGGGATACAGGAAGAATATGCACAAATCAGTTGTATTTCTACACAATACCGATGAACAATCAGAAAGAAAAATTTTTTTTAATCAAATCTATTTATAATAATATTAAAACAAGATGAAATACTTTAAAAAAATGTTTAAGTGCAAGAACTGTACACTGAAAACAACAAGGAAGTTTTGAAAAAAATATTTAAAGACCTAAATAAATGGAAAGACAGTATACGTTCATGGGCTGGGAGATTTAATATTGTTACCATGTCAATACAGCTGAAAGCAATCTAAAAACTTATTAAAATTCCTATCTAAATGCCAACTGAACTTTTTGCAGAAACAGAATCTAATCCTAAATTCATTTGGAATTTCAAGGTCTTTTATAGCCAAAACAGTCTTGGAAAAAAAAGAGAACAAAGTTCACCTCCTCTACTTACCATTCTCCACACAGCAGCCAAAGTTATTTCTATGAAACATATATTACTATTTTACACAGAAGCCTCAATGCATTACAATTTAATTCAGAACAAAACATGAATTTTATGTTTTTGTGTATAATGTCCTACATAATGTGGTCCTCCACTACCTCTACTACCTGATCTTTTATCACTCTTTCTGTTGTTTACTTGACTCCAGCCACTAGACTCCTTGAAATCCCTTGAATATACCAAGCCAGCTCTTCAGGGCCATTGTACATAATGACTTCTTTGCCTGTCATGCTTTTTCTCAGCTTCAGGATTTGCTCTCTCACTTCATTTAGGTAGCTGCTCTAATGTCACCTTTTCAGAAAGGACTACCCTATCTACTCTCTCAAAAATAGCACTCCCAATTCCCATACCTTCCATTGGCTGTTTCCTTTTCCCTGCTTTATTTTTTCTTCATCATTATCTCACATATATGAAAATTATTACTGTTTATTTATCCTCACAAAATTTAAGCTACATGAAAATGAGGGCTTTCTCCATTTGTTTACTGTTGTATCACCAATGCCCAGACCAGTACACAGCATATGGTAAGTGCTCAATAAATATTTTATGAATAGATAAATGGATATTAGTAAATGAGGTGATACTAACATCTTCATACTTTGAAAAATATTAAAATAATACATCTGCCTCTTTCCCCATCTCCTTTCTTCTCCAACTCTTCCCCATTAATTTTCTTCTTCCTTATATAAGGATAATATAGTTATGAAGTGTATATTTTAAAACTTTCCTTTAGGAATTGAAAGGAGCTCCATATTACTGTCATTTATGATTCAAATTGAATGTCTAATATTTATTTTTGCCCACATTTGAAACATAAATGTGTATATTTTAATGATATGTATATACATACTTATATATGTATGAATATATACATACAGTTGGCCCTCTGTATCTACATGAGGTTCCACAATCATGGATCCAACCAACTGTGGATCAAAATATTTTTTAAAAATTCCAGAAAGTTCCAAAAAACAAAACTTGCAATTGCAGTGCACCGGCAGATATTTACATAGCATTTACATTGTATTACACCTACTTACACAGCATTTACATTGTATTAGGTATTATAAGTAATTTAGAGATGATTTAAAGTATACAGGAGGATGTGTCTAGGTTATATGCAAATACTTCACCATTTTATATGAGACTTGAGCATCCATGGATTTTGGTATCCTCAGGGAGTCCTGAAAGAATCCCCCACAGATAACAAGGGACAACTGTATATAAACACAAACACACACAGATATAAGTGTATTTCTATTTTCTCAGGTTATAAACTTGGGTACTATGGTAATGAAGCCATCTTCTCTGATTTTATGCTCATTCTTATTGGTTTACTTTGTTCAGAAAGGGAAAAAAAGTAGGGAAATTTCTGCTCAGTGGTTCCAGGTGGCTTACTTAACCTGAATTAGCCATCTCACGTGCCTATGTTGATTAAAAGCAGCAAAAACATATGGGTAGCTTAAAAGTAAACATTTTCTCTAAGAGACTCTCATTTACCATACCTGTAATCTCTGTTAGCTACATAATCAAAATTCACAGAACATTTTCTTACTTTGTAAACTTTTGTATTATTTATTTATGACATTTGTATGAAAAGGGAGTGATATCCTTTCTCAATGATATGTCACTAATCCTAGAATATACATTAATGATATGAGATAGAATTCTGTCCTGAATTCAAATAAGCACTGACTGACCTCGCTTACTCAGCAATCATTAATCTTCCTCTGCTCCACTTTTATTTATTCATTTATTTTTAGGTATATGACTAGGAAATCTGGCCATCTCTCTCCAATTGCAATCATAAATTCCATAGTTGAAATTCTGAGAATCTGATTTTCCAATGGACATTTTAAGGCTTTTAAAAGATCAAATATGAATCAGTGCCGTGGCACAATTATGATATTCTAAACGTCATTAGGAACTTTCTCCCATCAGCAGCTTTTCAATGTGGATCCGTTTGGTCTTCTCCTGGATGAGCTGTAGCCTTGTTCTTTAATATCAACCAGCCTCTTTTTTTAGAGAGGAGGCACTTTGAAATTGGCAACCATTTAAAATCACTGATCAAAGTGTGCCATGGATTGTTTCCAACAAACCGCATCTGCATCTATGACAACTGGCTTCCAAAAGATATTTCCTAATGCAGTAGCAAAATTGGCTATGACACTGGTCACAGGCCAACTACCCTCAGCTTTGCTCCTGTGATGATGGTTTCTATCAAAGGCCATTGAGCAGTTTTCAATGGCACTTTGGCTTCTTCCATAACACAATGAAAGTGGAAGGTCATCTTCTATAAATAACTGCATCTAGTTAAAAGTACCAAACTAACTACTTTTCAAGCCAAGCAATCCTAATATATGCATGGTATATATCAAGTGGTTTTCTGAAGCTGAAAAGTGATTCAAGAGAAAAAATTACATATTTTCTGGAAATTGGTTTTCAAAATTAATGTGTTTGTATTTCAATTTACTGTAAGACCTATCTAGAAATCCACAAAGTTCTAAATTGTACTTCTATTGAAATCGGGTTCCCAGGTTATTGGTTTATTATTTTGACCAGTGACCATTATTCCCATGATCAGTTGTCAGTATCCATATCAGTACTATACATCAATTAACTTTTAGGAAGAACAAGTGAAAATCATGTATCAATTTTGCAGAATGAGAAAAACAATCAAACAAAAATGACCCCAAAAATGTAAAGTCTCTAATAAGGAGAGTAAACAACCAGAGATTAAATTAAGTATGTGGGAAAATGGAGGTCACTTATAGGCATATTCTACATGTCTGTTGATGCTTGATATATACTCACCAAAGTAAATACAAACAGGCATGTAGATACTCTATCACTCTGGAAAACAAATGACTAAGACATGTATTCTGTTTTTATATAGATTTTAAATGCATACTGATATATTTTGAGCTCCAAGATCTTTACAGACATAGTATGCAAGTAGTATTCCGCTGATGAGTCATCCTGATTTTCAGTGATGATTCATTCTAATAAAATTATTTGGAGAAGTCAATATACAAAGTAAAACCTGTAAATAATTTAACTTAACTCAAGCTTTCCTTTCAAGCGTCTAAGTATCCTGTCGTATTTCATCAACTGAAATATTTATGTCAAAAGCTCTATGTTTTGAACATACAAATAAGAGAATAATGAAAAGATTTGGCCTTTAGTTTTTTATAGATGGAATGTTTCCCCTCAAAATTCGTATTTTGAGTCCTTAACCCACAATTTTGTTGTATTTGGAGATGGGAATTTGGGGAGGTAATTAGGGTTAGATGAAATCATAAGTGTGGGGCTCTCATGATAGGATTAGTGTCCTTATAAGAAGAAACATCAAAGACCTAGCTTCCTCTCTCTCTCTCTCTGTCTCTCTGTCTCTCTTCTCCTCTCCTCTCCTCTCACAATCCCTGTGCACGCACACACACTGAGGAAAGAGCATGTGAGAACACAGGAAAAAGGCTGCCATCAGGAAGCCATGAAGAAGCCAGAAACTATGAGAACGAATAAATGAATTCATTAAGGTTGCAGGATACAAGATTAATATACGGAAATCTTTTGTGTTTCTATAAACTATTAATGAAATATCAGGAAGAGAAAGTGAAAAAAATCCCATTTATAATTGCATCCAAAAAAAAAAAAACCCTCTAGGAATAAACTTAACCAAGGAGGTGAAAAACCTATGTGCTGAAAACTATAAAACACTGATGAAGGAAATTGAAGGTGATACAAAGAAACGGAAAGATATTCCGTGCTCTTAGGTTGGAAGAATTATTATTAATATGGCCATACTACCCAAGCAATCTACAGATTTAATGCACTCCCTATCAAAATACCCAGAACATTCTTCACAAGACTAGAACAAATAATCCTAAAATTTATTTGGAACCACAAAAGACCCTGAATGCCAAAACAGTCCTGAGAAAAAAGAACAAAGCTTGGGGTATAACCCTCCCAGACATCAGACTATACTACAAAGCTACAGTAATCAAAATACCATGGTAGTGGCACAAAAACAGACACACAGATCAATGGAACAGAATGAAGATCTCAGAAATAAACCCATATACCTAAAGTCAATTAATCTATGACAAAGGAGGCAACAATATACAATGGAGAAAAGACAGTCTCTTCAACAGCTGGTGCTTGGAAAACTGGACAGCCACGTGTAAAAGAATGAAATTAGAACACTCCCCACATGATATACAAAAATAAACTCAAAATGGTTTAAAGACCTAAATGTAAGGCCTGAAACCATAAAACTTCTAGAAGAAAACATAGGCAAGACGCTCTTTGACATAAATCGCAGCAATAATTTCTTAATCTTCCAAGGCAAAAGAAATAAAAGCAAAAATAAATGAATGAGACCTAATTAAACTTAAAAGCTTTTGCACAGCAAAGGAAACCATCAACAAAATGAAAAGATAACGGAATGGGAGAAAATATTTGCAGATAATGTGACTTACAAGGGGTTAATCACTAAAATATACAAACCGCTCATGCAGCTCAATATCAAAGGAACAATCCTACCAGAAAATGGGCAGAAGACCTGAACAGACATTTTTCCAAAGAAGACATACAGATGGCTAACAGTCATATGAATAGATGCTCAAAATTGTTAATTATTAGAGAAATACAAGTCAAAACCACAATGACATATCACCTTGCACCTGTCAGAATGGCTATTACCAAAAAGTCTACAAATAACAAATGTTGGCCAGGATGTGGAGAAAAGGGAACCCTCATACACTGTTGGTGGGATATAAATCGGTGGAGCCGCTACGTTAAACATTACAGAGGTTCCTCAAAAAACTAAAAACGGAACTACCATATGATACAGCAATTCCACTCCTGGGTATATATCCAGAAAAAAAAGAAAACACTAATTGAAAAAGATACATGGACCCCAATGTTCACAGCAGCACTATTAACAATAGCCAAGACATGAAGGCAACCCAAGTGCCCATCAAGAGATGAATGGATAAAGACGATGTGGTATGTATGTATATACATGTGTGTATGTGTGTGTGTATATATATATATAATGGAATATTAGTCCTAAAAAACAATGAAATAGTGCCATTTCCAGCAATGTGGATGGACCTAGAGAATACTATTCTTGGTGAAATAAGTCAGACAGAGAAGACAAATACTGTATGATTCTACTTATATGTGGAATCTAAAAAATAAAACAAAGGAATGTAGGTACAAAACAGAAACAGACTCACAGACATAGAAAACAAACTTGTGGTTACCACAGGGGAAGGTCGGGGGAGGGATAAATTAGGAGTATGGGATTAACAAATATAAACTACTATACATAAAATAGATAAGCAACAAGCATTTACTGTATAGTACAGGAAATTATACCCAATATCTTTTAATAACCTATAATGGAATATAATTGCAAAAATACTGAATCATTATGCTGTATACCTGAAATTAACACAATATCATAAAGCAACTATACTTCAATTAAAAAAAAAAAGCCAGAAATAAAGCTCTCATCAGGAACCAAATGGTCTGGCACCCATTTTTGGACTTCCCAGCCTCCAGGACTGTGAGAAATAACTTTCCATGTTTAAACCATCTAGTATATGGTATTTTGTTAGGACAGTCTGAGCTATTACAGTTTTCTAAAAATTATAGAGGAAGAAGTAAACCAGGACACCTTTTCACTTAAGTGAGAAGTGAGAGTCCCTATTTTTTTGTCTCCACACTCTTCAGGGGGCGTTTTTGCTTTGTTTTGTTTTAAATCAACGGTGAGTAACTCCTTAAAATGCTGTTCTAAGAAAAGCCACTAATACTATTTTATTATTTCATGAAAAACACTGTAGCTTGGTGTGGTAAGAACAAAAGTGACACTTTAAAGATAAATATTGGATACAGCTATCTTTAAGAAGCAATGGAAGAAACTGATGTTAATTGCTGTTTCAGATAAGAAGCAATGGAAGAAACTGATATTAATTGCTGTTTCAGATACTGCACTAACTACTTTAATATGTAATATATGTTTAATCCTTAAGCCCTGAAGATGGTTATCTCCTTTTAGAGATGAGGAAACTAGAGTAGCTTGTAAAAGCATAGACCTAATATATGAGAATCTGGAATACAATTTATGTTATCCAAAGCCCTCTTTTCTTTCAACCAAGCCATATTGCCTCTCAAACCATGCAGACTATTTTTTAGTGCTCAATCTATCATACCATTGAGAGATTCTGGGTGGCTTAATGTCTTCATCTTCTCTGAAATGAACACTAGATTTAAGGTGTCTTGGGATACTACTTTTCAAGTTTCATTGTATTGATTCTCAGTGACTCTGAGTTTATATTGTCCGAGGATATTATGAATGCCATTTAATGTAGTAGTTAAGAATAAGGACTGATACAGACCTCCTGGGTTCAAATCTCAACTCTATCTCTATTTAAATAATATTTTATGCATCTTGGTTCACATCTGTAAAAAAACATGTAATAACAGTACATAACTCAGAAAATTTTTGTAAGGATTAAGGGAGGTAATATCCCTAAAGTGTTTAGAAGAGTGCCTGTTGGCACAAAGTAAGTATTGATAACATATAAAAACTAGTCATCGTCATTGTTATAAATGATGTAAAAGGTATTTCCTCTTCTTATGGAAAAAAAGAAGATGCCTGCATGATTTAGAAATAGATGGATTTAAATAATGAGTATTTTGATCTGAGATTCTTAGACTAGTTGGGGAAAACATAGTATTGGTAATATGAAGATTACATGCTCATGCAACTGAGCTCTTTATTGTTAATTTAGTTCTTCCATGCAATAAAACAAGAGACTTTGTTTCACTGTTTTATTTCCAGGATCTCAAACAGTGCCTACTATATCTGTATTTTTGAATGAATTTTATCAAAATGTTTGTTTTTATTATACGTAGACAGTGTAGATTTGTACGTGTGTGTCTGGGGAGGATAACTTGAAAATGGTTGAACATGTCTCATAAGACTTTGATTCCAAAACTGGCTCTGCTCTTTGCTTTGTGTCTGTTTTTAAGCAAGTGGTTTAACTTCTCTAAGTCTCAGTTTCCCTATATATAAGACAGAAATAATATCTATCTGTATTAACCATGCTTCTAGATTCTGTACTGGCTATTTGACATCGATTATTCCCAAGCTCTCCATAAGTCCGTTGGGTCACAGGGCCAAAGTTGTTAATATCTTCTTTGCAAGGTAGCTTTCGAGTGAGAAAGTCATTTTACAGTTCCCCAGCCAGTGACCCTAACCTGCCTGTTTCCCCATATTACCCAATAAGGGACATCTCGACCTAGTCACATCCTGCCACCATAGTCATAAAGGCAGAATCCCAATTCCTCTGTCTGCTTACTGACTCCTTCATGTGATAGACTTTGTGTGGTCCTGCATGGCCTGTTGTGCCTCTCATTTCCGGTGGAACTGTTTTTAAAATCTTCTTTCAATGGAATTAACCTCTCTATGTGATCCTTCAGTCACTTTTATAAATTAAGATCCTAGTACAATACACTATCCTCTGTTGTAAACATATCCCAGGTGTGTATTTACAATTAAATGAGAACTGAAAGCACTTGATAAATGGTAAACAGCTTCGTAAACATAAGTTGCTCATCAAACACCTGTTGAACTAATTCCCCAATCAAGAATGTATGTTCCAATCTCTTTACTACAGAAAACAAAACTAATGACTTCTGAGAATTAACTCATTTTATATATATAATTTGCTCAAAACTCTTCAAAGTTTGGTGATAGCAACACTTGACTACGAATATTACAGTAGTAATTATTTTATTACATTTTTCAACACTCAGTTTACTGAAGTATGATTTACATATACTAAAGCTCACTCTTTTTAGATTTCGTTTTATGAACTTTGACAAGCACATATAATAATGTAACCTCTACCACAGTCAAGATTTAGAACATTTTCATCATCACAAAATGTTCTCTCTGCTACTTTGTAGTCAGCCCTCTCCTCCATCCACAACCTCCATTTCCAGCCCTTGACCAGGACTGCTCTGCCTCAGGGGATAGAATTTCTGTATCCCGGGTCTCTTTTTTGGAAAGGTTTGTGTCTCTTTGCAATTCAGACCTCTTTGCCCTATTTGCCATGTTTGCCCTGTGACATCAACTCTCTGATGAGTTCCAGAAAAGAAATTACATTTTAGATTATCTGAATTTTCTCATTTTTATTGTGCTAGCAATACTCCTTCTGCCTTATACATCCCACATGGAAATCAAACTATGTTACCTTTTCGGACATACATTACCATGTTGGAAAGATGTGCATGAAATAATTCTAATACATCATTTAATCTTCAGAAACTAACTCTAATCAACCAATCTTTTTCTTTTTTGTGGTTGTCCTATTTCTATCATGCCCTCCAAGTCCAAATTTTCTTCCAACTTTGTTTACATATTGCACATATTTGTCCCTTTTTTCTTTTATAGATTTGCGGATTTAAAATGTTTTTTGAGGTTTAAATACACTGCATGAAAACAACAAATTTCCCTAATGATTTCAAGTTTAAAAAGATATATCAAAACTCTTTTAAAAGCCCAGTTTGGCCTAGTGAATATTCAAAAAAAGAGAAAAAAGAAAGGAGAATGAAGAAAGAGAGAGAGAGAGATTGAGAGATTGTAGCCCAAGATACCTGTGCATAAGGTGGTATATTAAAGTTATTTTTTATAGCTGCCACATTTGCATGAGTTTAATCTATTTAGAAATTCATGAATTTTTTAATGCTTGTTTTAATGTCCATTTTCAAATTTGTAATGGATATGTCCTACTACTTAGAAGAATATTCTACTTTCTTTTTTTATAGTCAATTGAACCTGGCTTATAATTTAGAACAATATTTTACCATAAGAAAAGCACTAAGGAAATTTCTATATGAAATTACTGCTCCTCCAAAATGGAATTTATTATGAGCTCTTGTATATAAACTCCATTAATTTAAGTTGTGAAGAAAAATGAACTTAAAAAGGTGTTTCCTTCAGCAAATAATAGAATTCTTTGGCAAACTGACTACTTTCCTAACATATATGTGGTTCTCTTTTATTCTAGAGAATAGAATGTCTTTTATTCTCTCTTTATTCTCTGTTTATCTCTATCAGTAATCAAGGTTCTGATATCACATTCTAAACATAAATACTCTATTTTTTCTGAATATTTTTAGGGTTCATCACAGTCATCATGGGTATTAAGTGAGCACTCAAAATGCATTATAATTATATAATTCATGGATTTGATTTATATTTTGGTTTCCAGGTAGGCCAGAGTTAAAACAGAAATTTCTGTAAGCTAATTTTAAACCACATAAAGTGAAAGAAAGAAATTTGTACTTTCTTCTGGAAATCTGCTCTTCTGTAGAATAAAAATGAATAATAAATCCAAATGTTCTAATTATTTCCCCATTCTCTAGATGATTTTTAAAAATCATTGCCTATCAGCCTATCTTTAATTCACTGAATGTCCATCTTGAAAGTTATTCAATATTTTTATCTTTAAGTATACATGGAATATGGAAAATATGTGTTTAGCTATAAAATATTAAATATCAGTTAATTTATGATAGTGCTGTGGGACCATTCATTTAAAAGTGTTTATTTAAGCATACCTCTATGTTTAGCTAACAGAGGTTACAATATAATTTGGATAAAATGGGCTCCTGGTATTAAATTCAGGGCTTGTAATTTAGCATGTGCTTGTGAACTGTAAACATATTTTCTGGCTGAGACAACTGGACAAGTCACTTCTTCACTAAGCCTCAGCATTTTTACAGCTAAAGAAAGTTTGGGACTTGATTATCTCTTGAGCAACTTTCTAGCCCTAACAGTCCTTAATCTAAGGACTTAATTAGGTGAGTCTATCTGTAAAATTAGGCATGACATTGATCTGCTGATTCTTTATTGTTATAGATACTTGATTTTTAGGGACGATGTGTGGTGAGAACAATTGCAAGAACTCTGCTTGCCACTCCTCAGTTTTATGAAAAACACAGAATTGAGGCTAGCAGCATTCCCTGAGGAAATAAAGAAGCTTGTATGACACTTTTCTGATTACTTCAGGCAAAGAAGATATTTCCTAGCTCTGTAAGAGACACATGTTTACTTAAAAACAGAACCAAAACCTTGCTTATAGGATATTTTTTCTTCAACATGGATTTAGACTGTGCTATTTCTGATGAAAAGAAAGAAAAAATGTTTTACCTTCAGAGATGTGCACGTTTAATAAGCCAAATAATAAAAGAACTATCAGGCTAAGAATTTTCACTGCTTGGGATATTGAAAATAAAATCGTCAGTGAAGAATCTTAGAAAGAACTACTAATGCCCATCCAGCTGAAGCCATCTGAGGCTTCTGGGGTTACTATTTGCTATCGTTTGAGTGTTTGTGTCCCCCAAAATTCATATACTGAAATCCTAAAGCCCAATATGATGGTATTTGGAGATCGGGCCTTTGGAAGGTGATTAGGTCATGAGGGTGGACCCTCATAAATGGGATTTGTGCTCCGTAGAGGAGGACCCTCTGAGCTGTCTAGCCCCTTCCACCATGTGAGGACACAATGACAGGTCTGGAACCTGGAAGAGGGCCCTCACCCAATCATTCTGGCACCTTGATCTCAGACTTTCAGCCTTCAGAACTGTGAGCAATAAATTTCTGTTGTTTAAAGCCACCCAGTCTGTGCTATTTTGTTATAGTAGCCGGAACAGAGTAAGACACAATTCAAACATCTAACTGTAGGATTTGGTAAGGATCACAAACACTCTTTCTTGCCTCTGGAAAGGGGCAGAATTTTCTCAAGGACGGGGATAGTATTTCTGACCGAAATACTTGAATAAAAGAATGCTTTGAAGATATGAGTACAAAACTGAAAGGAGGAGAGCTACAGATGGAGTGGAGAAAGTATTCATGGGAAAAGCTTTCTTGGAGAAAACCTAAATTATTAGATACCTTCTCTTATGAACTTAAAGGGAAGTTAAAGTTAGTACTTTCATTTTTCTCCCCATCCCATCATAATTTTGATATTAAATTTTCCTATCTCTATACTAAAGAAATTGAAATAAGTGCATTCGCCTTGTATAGGCTGAAAGGTCATTGTAGCAGAAGAAAGAAGGCCTGTTGTACCACATTCCATCTAAGCTCCAGCTGGACAGAGTAATTTCCCATAAAGTTGTCACTTAAAATTACAAGTGGTGATAGAACGTGTCAGTGGTGTTAGGTAACTCTGGATAATTCCAATTCTGAGGTGCATATAAGTGATAATTAAATCAACATAAATTAACTAAGGAGTCTTCCTTAAGAATGGAAGGAGTAGCCTCTGAATTATTATGCATTGCATTTGCTTGAGAATAGACACACTAAATGACCTTCATGATGACCAGAATTAGCAACTATAGTAAACTTCTGTCATTCTTGTTGAATGCTGACAAACTCCATATATTTGGGAATGTTCTACCTTATGATGCAGAATTTTCTCTTATTACAAAGTTTTTAAATGCTGGATATTCACTTTCCCAGATTCTCTTGCAGCTAGGGTGCAGGGACATGACTTAATATTGACAAATTATATTCACTATTTCAGATTTTGAATGGGAAGCAATGGGCTAGAAGAAGCAGGACCCAGCAGAACTGATTGTCGTGATGGTACAGTAGAGGCAGTAGATATACATCCAATGTCTACAGCCTGGAGTGGCATCGGTTCTAGCGGTAGCATTAGTAGGTGTTAGTGACTGTAGCAAGCTGTGATGTCTCTGACCAGCAGCAATAACAATGTTATCTTTAGAAATGTAATACTGTGGCATTATCTGGAGCATATTTTCTGGCCACATAGACTCTAAGCCTGATTCTCCTGTCTTTCTGGAAATCCTTTGAGCTTTCAGATATCCTCAAATGATATTTTCAGCTTAAATTAATCAAAAGTGGTTTCTGTTGCTTGAACCTAAAAACCCTGATTGATATAATAATCAAGGGGTAGAAACATCTGTTCTTAGTCCATACATACCGCATTGCTGATATCTAAAAGTCCTACTATACAGTTATTTAAATATGACTGATAGTGAATTGAACCCTATAATATAAACACTAATTGTAACTCTGCCTTTAACCAACCCTTGTAGTCTTTATTTATGAATTATCTACATGAATTGCATGTAAGATTGCACATGATAAACTATAAGGAATGAAACCTATAATGTTTGTAAGCTTTTTGGCCTTAATTCTGTTAAGCCTCTTTAGATATTTCATAGTGAAACTTCTCAGTCAATATCTCTCTCAATCTCAGTCTCTCTCTCTCTCTCCCCTCCCTCTTATATTCCAGATTGTCAATTTTTATCACACAAATATCAAGTAATTCTATACTCTTTCAAAAGAGTTATGCTAAATATTACTAGTTCTAGGGAGCAGGGCATATAAAGGAATAGAGAAAGCAAGCAAGAAAGCAAGAAAGCAAGAAAGAAAGAAAGAAAGAAAAAGAAAAGAAAGAGAGAGAGAAAGAAAGGAAGGAGGAAAGAAAGAAAGAAGGAAAGAAGGAAGCAAAAAAGGAGGGAGGGAGGAAGGAAGGAAGGAAGAAAAAAGTTTGTCTCTAGGTAAATTGTTGAAAATCACTGAAAATCAAGACAGTTTCTAACAAGGGCATACCTATGGGAACCTATCAAAAAGAGGTATAATTTCTAGAATCATAAAGTTTCTGTTATTCTTCCAGGAATTATCACTAAATTTCATTTCTTTAGTGATTTCAAAATCTTAAGAGATAGAATTCACAATAAAATTACCATCCTTTAAATTAAGGGAAATAAAAATCTTTATTCCTAAGGCATTCTTCTCTATAGCCAAAGAAACAAAACAAAATTTAAAAAAACAGAGCAAGTTACGTTAAAAATAGTAAGAAGATATTTGATTCATCAGGATTTGATTTTGTACACCTTTACCTTCACTTTGCCTTGGCCTTCAACTTTACCTTCACAGTCCAAGGTGTTTTAATACTGGTAGAGTATTTTTGCTTAAGCACAAACTTAATATTGCCAGTTACATGGGTACAGAGAGGGCCTCTTCTTAAATGTAAAAGCATTAATTCTATCTGTTGACATTGGTCTCTTCTCATCCTCTTTGTCTTATTGCACCTTCTAAAAGGGGCACTGTCATCTATTGTCAGTTCTTTTTTTTTTTCTTTAAGATTTTTTCTTTTATGTGGACCATTTTTAAGGTCTTTATTCAATTTGTTACAATATTGCTTCTGTTTTATGTTTTGGTTCTCTGGTCACGAGGCATGTGGGATCTTAGCTCTCCGACCAGGGATTGAACCCGCACCCCCTGAATTGGAAGGGGAAGTGTTAACCACTGGGCCGCCCAGGAAGTCTCAATTCTGATTTAAAAAAAAAAAGTTATCCTTAGCTTTCTATCAATCAGTAGCACACTTATGCTTTGGTAACATTTATTGTTTGACTACAAACCCTGACCTAGATAGTTTAATGAAGCAAAGAATATAACACAGAAAATCATCATGCATGTATGTACAATGATGAGGATATCAGCGGCTGCAAACGTATTTGTATCTCTGCTGTGATAAGAATGAGGATATAATCACTCCCACCATAGAAGTGCTATGAGCTTCAGGCCATGGAAGATTCTCATTTCAAAAAAGAAAAACAAAAAAATTAGCTCTTCTAATAAGAGTTCTCCAAGGGGAGGAGTTATGGGCTTTGCACATTAAGCTACTCTAAGTACATGAGTACTCAGTGTACATGAGTAACACAAATCCCAATTCCACCATCAATTTATTTGGTTCTCTCTATAAGTCTCTTGAGTTGCTATTTCCTCGTTTTCTCATTTGTCAAATGGAGATAGCACAATCTACCATATCCAAGGGTTATTTCAAGGGTAAATGATAATAGATGTTAAAATATTCTGAAATTATTGAAAGCATTATATAAACGTAAGACATTACTATTACTAGTATCAATGAAGGTCTGTACAGATGGGAAAACAATGCTAATATAATGCAATCAAATGAAGCTCCACCAACCCAGAACTACATGCTACAATCATATTCAGTTCATGAAAATTTGGAAACCTTCTGGCTTGGCTGTGGTAAAAAAAAAAAAAACCCAATGTACTTTAACTATTATTGGTGAGTTTTGATTTATAGTTTTTTGTTTAGAAGTAGCAATTTGCTAAATGCAAGGCAACACAAATCTACATAGTTTGATCCACACATACACACATATTGTATGGCTAATTTTTAGCCTACTACTATATAAAAATTATACACTTGTGACTGTAAATTCATTCTATAACCTAAAACTTAGATTGTCCTCCTACATACTACTATCAGCTTATTTGAATCTTAACATTTATCATATACCAATATATTGCTTCTTTATTGGTTAGCTTTCCCAACAAACCATAAGATGTGTGATTATAGGGACTATGCCTATCTTGCTCACCATTAAATCTTTATTGCATATTACAGTATCTGAAATATAGAAGACACTAAATAAATTTTAATTGAATGATGAAAGAAACAAATGAGTGTTATAATGCCTTTCTGCTGAGTGAGAAATCCCATGTTCAGTTTCAAATAAAAAGTTTAAAGAATTTTAGATACAAGGTTTGATTTTTTTAAAGTCATCAACTGTCTTGTACAAAATGAGGAACTATGTAAATTTTTCTACATGATCAAAAATTATAATTTTATAGTAGCATATATGACATTGATTATTGTGATTACTGATATAAATTACTGTGATTATAGAAACAATGAGATAGCAATTACACTTGTCCTAATATATGTCTCATGAAAGTGATGAAATTATGGTAAACTACTGGCAAAGATGCTGAAGAGAAATAGTAAGAGCATGAAGTTTTGAGTAAGTGGGGAAATTACTGAAAGCTATAAACAAAGCTCAGTAGCATAATCAACACAATACAAACAAGATTATAAATGATAGCCAATAAGCTCCCAGCAAAAGAAGCATAAAACTGAAAGGGTAAGCCCTGGTGTAGGAGAATAGACTGATGAGTACATTTAACTGAGTCTAAAGGTATACAGGAGAGACAGGAAACAAAAGACATTATCAAAATGCCAACCATGAATAATAAGAAAGTGTATGAAATATTATTAAATTTTGTATCAAACAGCCATGAAGGAGACCTTACCTCAGTCAATTAAATCTACACTGAAAACTACCTCCTGCTTTTCTACAACTAAATTTGGTTAACATTAATGAACTATCCTTGCTTTGGATTATCTGTGAAGAAGAGAATTTCTATGTGATTGGATAAATGCCTGTGGATAAAATAGAGTTATTAATAATGTATGAGTCTATTAAAAATCAAAACCAATGCATGTTGGTGATTTCTCACTAAACCCTTTTCCCTGAATCCTTTATTTCTAAAGATGACTTTTTTTCTTTCTATCTGATGTCTAGAAGCAAGGCAAAGTGCAAAGTGGTATTTTAGGGTTTCTTCTAATGCCATGATTCAATACCATATAAATCCAAGTGTGTTTATGCATATGTCTCATATTAGTCAACAACCAAAAAGCCAACAACTGTAAAAACCAATTTTGGAATTCATCCAGTGCTGGAAAAAAGACAATAAATTGGAATGATTCCCAGAACAACTCTGACAATTTGCTGAGGTCTACTAGGAAATTTTCTGTCACAATAAACTATAAACACATCATTTCTATCATTTATATCACCAACTAGTCTACAGTCTTGATGCAATATTATTTCAAAACTAGTCTTTAAATACTATTTAAAAATTTTCCCAGTAGATTTATTAAATAATTCAAATGGAATGCTACCAAGCAATGCTTGGTATTTAATGACTAAAAACAATTTCACAAGCCCCAATTCTTCTCTTATAATTATTTTTTGCCTCATTGCATAATATCACATATTTAATTTTTGAATAATTCAGTATTACTCCCTCCCTACTTATCCAAGTGTCCAATACATTTTGAAGACAGAATGAGAAAATTCCTCAGTCTTTTGCATAGAAAGAGACTCAAAGTACACATCTCATTTTGCACAGAACAGTAGGAAGGTGGCATATGCCTTAGCAAGTATAAAAAAAAATCTATAGAAGTGGTAGGCATCTCGCTGCCAAGTGATATGGAGGAATATTTGAGGGGACATTCTGGCAAATAGGGAGGCATGCTGCCTTTCTACATGTATTTCTAGGATGTAATGGAGTACTTGAGAAGTTTGTCAAAAGTTTGGACTGCTTCTAACTCTTCTGAATTCAGGTGGCATAAACATTACCACTAGAAGAACCCTAGGAAGTATCTTTAAGGACAATGTGAAAAACTACAATTGTAATTTCTGCTATAAAATTCCAATCTTACTCTAGTTTAAAAAGAAGAAAATATGGTGCCACAAAGTAATTACTGCTGAAATTTCATGAGTCTAACAGAAATACTCAAATTTATAGATATGCTACACTTCCGTATATCCAATTTCTCTCAGAAAAATTATTTAAATACCAATGAAAAAATGAGTATAAGGAAAGATAAAGCAATGATATATCTTCAGTTATGGTTCAGGAGTATGTATGACCTCACCAACCAAGCACAGGGAGAGGTGTCAATATCAACTAAACAAGATTAAATACAAAACAAAAAGTAAACAATAATATGATTCTCATCTCTTTTAGTTATATGGATCATCATTGTTTATGACACCTGAGTAATGGACTCTTAGCTAAGAATCAAGTAACACCAGACATGCATATATATTTTGAGTGACTTCTTGATCTGATGAAGGGAATTTCAACTAAAAAGGGAAGTAAAGGATATAGGACTGAAATTTAGCTGTGAAAGGAAACAGTTGTCCATTAAATACAAATTTGTTAGAGAAAAGTAAAGTACACTGCATATGTCTAATTGCACAGGTATTTAAAATCCTAAGAATGAAATAAGTGGTGTGGGGAAAACTGGATAACTACATGGAAAAGAATTAGATTAGAACATGTCTTCACATCATATACAAAAATAAACTCAAAATGAATTAAAGACCTAAATGTAAAACCTGAAACCATAAAACTCCTAGATGAGAACATAGGCAGAACATTCTTTGACATAAATTGTAGCAATATGTTTTTGGATCTGTCTCTTAGGCAAAAGAAATAAAAGCAAAAATAAGCAAATGGGACCTAATTAAACTCAAAAGCTTTTGCACAGCAAAGGAAACCACTGACTAAATGAAAAGACAACTTACTAAATGGGAGAAAATGTTATGGCCAATAAGCGGTTAGTGTCCAAAATACATAAACAGCTCATACAACTCAATATCAAAGAAAAAAATCCCAATTTAAAAATGGGCAGAAGACCTGAATAGACATTTTTCCAAAGAAGACATACAGCTGGTTAACACGCACATGAAAAGATGCTCAATATCACTAATCATTAGAGAAATGCAAATCAAAACCACAATAGGTATCACCTAACACCTGTCAAATGGCTATCATCAAAAAGCCTACAAATAACAAATGTTGAAGAGGATGTGAAGAAAATGGAACCCTCCTACACTGATGTTGGGAAAGTAAATTGGTGGAACTACTGTGTAAAACATTATGAAGCTTCCTCAAAAAACTAAGCATAGAAGCATGACCCAGCAATTCTACTCCTTTATATATATCTGAAGAAAATGAAAACACTAATTTGAAAAGATATATGCACCCCAATGTTCATAGCAACATTACTTACAGTAGCCAAGATATGGAAGCGACCTAAGTGTCCATGAACAGATGAATGGATAAAGAAGATGTTTTTTATATATATGATGGAATATTACTCAACCATAAAAAAGAATAAAATTCTGCCATTTGCAACAACATGGGTGGACCTAGAGAGTATTTTGTTTAGTGAAATAAATCAGTCAAAGACAAATACTCTATGTTATCACTTATATGTGAAATCTAAAAATTAAAACAAATGAATACAAATAACAAAACAGAAAACGGACTCACAGATATACAGAACTAATGGTTACTAGTGGGAAGAAGGAAGGGGGAGAGGCAAGATAGGGGTATGGGATGAAGAGATATAAACTACTATGTATAAAATAGGTAAGCAAAAATGATATGTTGTACAGCACAGGGAACACTCACAAGACAAAACTAAATCCTAAGGTATTTGGCATTGATTGTAAGAGATCACATAATTGCTTTACATAAATCAAGGATCTCAGTTTATGAAAATAGTTCCCAGATGCTATTGACAAAGTACTGCTTACAATATTTTAGGAGTCATGGTAAATGGAAGAAGTGACAACAACTTTAGGTAATCAAATGCAACAATATTTTTTCTAAAAAGATGAAAGTACGTCACGCAATGGGTCAGTGAGTTTTATGGTAGCTATACGAAAGATGTCAGAATATGTATATATAAATTACTGGATTTTAATTATACGATAAGGGCTTTGTATTAGAAGTCAGTTATGTCATAAAAACAGCATCTAGACATGCCGAGATGCCAATGGCAAATCAGCAGGGAGAGGGGAAGGTGGACCGATTCATTCTCTAGATCTCATCTCCAACAAAGGTAGTGTGTATTCCAAAAGGAACCTCCAGATCTCAGTTCTAGTTTGAGCTAGCATCAATATCCAAGAGATATTCACAGTGAAATTACATTGAGGAGTCCAGCTCCTGGATAAAAACTTATAAGTGATTTTTCAAGTCTGATCATAGACAATTACAAAGGCTTTACCTGGCAGGCTTTATGGGGGGAAAGCTGCTCTCCCCATACCGGATTTGATGCACAGTTAATGCATTGTAGTCTCTGAAGGGAGTTGCAGTCAAGTTCTCAGGCCCCTCTGGCTGGTCTTGCTCTTCACTTATTTGCATTTCTAGCCCAAGTGCCTTTATTCCTGTCTCTTTATCTGAGGCCATGGGCAGAGCTCTTCTTTAGGCACTTCTGCTAAGGCCTCCTTAAGTGGCGAGGAGAAGGAGGGGGAAAACTTGAAGGCACTTTTCCACACTCTGACTTAGTACTCAGTACTTTTCCATTCCTAGCCTTCCCCCTCCTTGACTCCCCATGGTTCCCGGGTTGATAAAACTGCCAGAGCCTTTTGTTCTGCTCTCTGTTATTGGCTGAACTGTGTTCCCCCCAAGTTCATATGTCTAAGTTCTAACCCCCAGTACCTCAGAATGTGACTGTATTCAGAGACAAGGCTTTTAAAGAGGTAATTAAGATAAAATGAGGTCACATGGCTAGGCCCTAATCCAATCTGACTGATGTCCTAAGAGGAGATTTGGATACAGAAACTCCTAGAGAGAAGACCATATGAAGATACTAGAGGAAGATGGCCATCTACATGGTAAGGAGAGAGGCCTGAGAAGAAACCACCCCTGCTGACACCTTGGTCTCAGACTCCTAGCCTCTAGAATACTGAGAGAATAAATTTCTGTTGTTTAAGACACTCATTCTATGGTACTTAGAATGTTATGGCCGCTATACTCATTTGCTAGGACTGCATAACAAAATGACACAGACTGGATGTTTTAAACAACAGAAATTTATTTTATCACAATTCTGGAGGCTGGAGTTCCAAGATCAAGGTGTTGGCAGGATTGGTTCCTTCTGAGTACCTCTATTCTTGCCTTGTAGATGGCTATCTTCTCCCTGTATCTTCCATGTTCTTCCCTTGGTGTGTATATGTGTCCTAATCTCTTCTTCTAAGGACACTAGTCCTGTTGGACTAGAATCCACTCTAGTGACCTCATTTTAACTTAATCACTTCTTTAAAAGTCCTATCTCCAAATAAAGTCACATTGTGAGGTACTGAGGGTTAGCGCGTCAACATATGAATTTAGGGGTGGACGCAATTCAGTCTATAACAGCAGCCCTATCAAAGCAGACTAATACAGGCTCCTTCAATAGTAAGATGACCCCCACATCTGCACTTGATCCACTTCACCTTCTACCAGCATGCTGTTCCTTGGAAAAAATGGAATACAAGGGATCTGCATTTTTTCCAATTTTAACCTCTTCCTTATACAATTACAGTAAATGACTAAAGTCTTGATTGTTACTTTAATTTTTGGCTTGTTGCTTTAACTGGATATTCTGACACCTGACATCTCAGCTCACTCTCCAGCTCAGCTGAGCTCCTTACATACATATTCCGGTTGGAAAAGATCCCAGATGATAAGAGTATAAGAAAAATGCTCAAATGTTCAGCTCCACGCTAAAAAGGGTCTGGCAAGGCTTAAGAAAATGTTCATTGGGAAGCAACCGCATAGCACAGGGAGATCAGCTCGGTGCTTTGTGACCACCTAGAGGGGTGGGATAGGGAGGGTGGGAGGGAGGGAGATGCAAGAGGGAAGAGATATGGGAACATATGTATATGTATAACTGATTCACTTTGTTATAAAGCAGAAGCTAACACACTATTGTAAGGCAATTATACTTCAATAAAGATGTTAAAAAAAAAAGTTTTAAGAAGAATGCCAGCAGCTGGTATTTTGCATGTATGCTTTTTTTTTTTTTTAAAGGCAAAGAGACATTTTATTAATTTATTAATTTATTTATTTTTGGCTGTGTTGGGTCTTCGTTTCTGTGCGAGGGCTTTCTCTAGTTGTGGCAAGCGGGGGCCACTCTTCATCGCGGTGCGCGGGCCTCTCACTATCACGGCCTCTTTTGTTGCGGAGCACAGGCTCCAGACGCGCAGGCTCAGTAGTTGTGGCTCACGGGCCCAGTTGCTCCGCGGCATGTGGGATCTTCCCAGACCAGGGCTTGAACCCGTGTCCCCTGCATTAGCAGGCAGATTCTCAACCACTGCGCCACCAGGGAAGCCCGCATGTATGCTTTTTAAGGCACCAAAATATAAAATAGAGATTAAATAACTTCCATTTTATTTTTTTTCGCTTTCTTTTTTATTGATATATAGTTGGTGTACAATATCATATAAGTTACAGATGTACGATATAGTGATTTGCAATTTTTTTTTGTCAATCCCAAACTCCCTAATTATCCCTCCCCCCACCCCTTCCCCCCGGTAACCATAAGTTCTTTCTGTAAATCTGTGAGTCTGTTTCTGTTTTGTAAATAAGTTCATTTGATCATTTTTTTTTAGATTCCATTTTAATAAATGCAGATTGAAAACTCACTTTTCTAACCTAAACATAAAACATAAAATGAAGGCTTGAGGGAAATTAAGTATACAAATCAAGTTAAATAAAACAAGAGAAGGAGAGCTAAGAAAAAAATTAATACCAAATTAAGAATTTTGTAATAAATTGTTCACTATCTAAGAATTTTATAAATGAGGCATGGGAAAGCGAATAAATTCAAGAGGGCCTTTCAAATTCAAATCCCAATAGGTATAGGGAATGGAAAAGCATATATTGTTAAATGTATACAGTAGAAAATGGGAAAGACATCAATCTTTTGTAAGAGAAACAACTGCCACTAAAGAAACTCAGTGCTGAAAAACTATGAATGAAATATGCAAGGTGTTCAGAAAACTAAAACAATATGTTAAGTTGTAGCATATCTGTGAGCACCCTAAGCCACTTTCACCTATTGTACAGAACAAAACATATGGTGATACATTTTATAAAAGCTATTGCACCAGTGTTCCTAAATAAGCAGAGCAGCTGTTTCTATAATTGCAAAACAGCTCATTTTTACTAATTTGGGACACGAGTTCATAGATAGGCAACAGCTGCAGTTTTGTCAGCTGCATCCTAATGTTCCACACACCTCTGCTCAAGAAAATAGTAGAGACTGCCTCCTTTTATTGCACTGTCTCCTCTCCTTTCCAATAAATATCCTGAAGGTCATTAGTAATGAAGTTTCACCAAGGGCTTTTTCATTCAAGAAAAAGTAGATGACAGACACCAGATCTCTAGAAGTCAGCACTAGGATTTTAACAGAGAAATCATGGTTTAGAAAACTTAAAGAGGAGGCAGAAAGGACTTCCTACCTGGCATAAGTTGCTACTTCCTTTCACAGCTTGGAACCTTAAGTTGTTGCTCTTTGGCTTAATGGCTGAGATAACGCTTTTTTTTTTTTTTTCCAGTAGAAAATGGTAAGAAAAAAAAAGTTCTATTGGTTGTTGTCTTCTTAGAAAAGGGAAAAGGGTTATTCATTCCCCCCCTTTCTTCATTCTCTTTTTTTGTTCCTATATATTTTCTCTTCCTTCTAGAAAACTAGTTTAGATGGAGAGTAACCGGGTGTTTATTCTGGCTCAGAGGATGCACGTTTGTGTGATAACCACTTGCTCCCTGCAGTATAGCTGGCAGGATGTGATGTGCATACTAAGGAAGGTTGCATTAGACAAGTCTTAGCCAATCCAGATTTCCGTTCTCAACCTTTTCTAGCACTGAGTGAGTGGGCTTGCTTTGTAAAAAAAACTGGAGTATTGTACTGCTACAAAAATGGCTCAGCGTTTTAATAACTGCATTTGTGGGTAAAGGGTGGTATTGAGAATGTATTTGCATCCAATGAAAGCAGATCTGTCCTTTCCCTTTCAACCCAGATATGTGTCACAGTAAGGCAGGTACTCTCTATAGCTCAAATGTGGCAATATTTTTTTGCATGTAAAAAGATCACTGACTTTTGCTTGCTGTTTCTATCTGCTGAATTTTTTAAAAATCAGTCTTTCAGATTTTCAGTAATCATCTCTCATACAAAGTCTAACCCAGGAAACATCCATATTCCTTCAAACCTCATGCATA